>NW_015150998.1:564649-564975 GCF_000732505.1 Cyprinodon variegatus | reverse complement strand
TCCTTTGGTTTCTCCTCTCTGTTCTTGGGTTCTACCACTCCGTCCTTTGGTTCCTCTAAACTGTCCTTTGGTTCCTCCTCTCCACACTTTGGTTCCTCCTTCCCGCCCTCTGGTTCCTCCTCTCCGCACTTTGGTTCCTCAGCTCTGTCCTTTGGTTCCTCCTCTCCGCACTTTGGTTCCTCCTCCCCGCCCTCTGGTTCCTCCTCTCCGCCCTCTGGTTCCTCCTCTCCGCCCTCTGGTTCCTCCTCTCTGCCCTCTGGTTCCTCCTCTCCGCCCTTTGGTTCCTCCTCTCTGCCCTTTGGTTCCTCCTCTCTGCCCTTTGGTTC
>NW_015150998.1:560873-562621 GCF_000732505.1 Cyprinodon variegatus | reverse complement strand
TTATTTTAAGGCAACACCTTAAACACTGTTGAGATGGTTGTTAAAGCTGGGTGGGTCATTATCCACAAGTCCTGCAACAACATGGGCTGAAAGGCCATTCAGTGAGGATGAAGTCATTACTCCATAAGCAACATAAAAAGCCAGAATACAATTAGTAAATGCACTCAGAGACAATGACCTTATTTTTCACGACATTGTCCATGGTCAGATGAAAGTGGAATGGAAGTACTGAGCCATAATGGCCACCATCACATTTAAAGGAATGAGTCATGAGCCTGAGAACAGCATCCCTACTATGAAGTAGAGAGGTGGCAGCATCATGCTGCAGGATGGGTTGGTGCACTTCCATTTGAAATTGACAATCACTCTGTTCATACCACTAACTTAGTTACAACATTCTTCTGTCTGGAAGTTGTTTGGATGTAGGTAAACTATTATAAGAAGCTTTAGGACGGATATCTGAGACAACTGATCCATTCTAACCACCACCTGATTGAGCCTAAGGTCAGGAAAAAGACAGCTGGCAAGCATGTTGTCAAAGCAAAGCTAAAGACCCACTAATTTTTCTTTATGTTTCCTTATATATGTATTTAACTGTTTAATTTTATATTTCTGTTTTATCCATTTCTAGTTTCTCTTTTTATGTATTATTTATCTGCATGTACAGCATTTCGATAAAAAGTGCTTTAACAATGTTAATGTTATTAAACTTAATCTCACAACTCTACCAAATACTACAGTAATAGATATAGACAATAAAGAAAAGAGAGTCAGAAAAAACTCCAATGTTCTAGTTTATTCTAGTTTAAACTGAAGGTGTTCCAAGCAATGAGACTGCCATCAAATAAGAAAAAAAAATGTATCAATTCTTCACCAAAACTTAAAAGCAAAATAAGTTAAAGAAAGTCTTGTTCTAAATAGTTGTTGATAAGTTAGGGTAGTAGAACAACATTAAACTTAATTAATTTAGCTTTATAGGCATTGATCGGTTATGAAGTATTACTGCACAATCAAAATAATATATTATGAAACGTTTATTATAAACATGTCCAAAACAGTATGTGTGGTCCTAAAACAAATATAACTATCAGTAATTTGAAGAAACAAGTATTGCATCAGAATTCTACCGAAAGTCCACATATGTAATAACTACTCATATGGGCAGTTTGTTTAAAACACACGCATGTAAACTATCATTCATGCCCCTTTTGAATTTTCTATGATTATAGATTTAATACTAAAAAAACCCAAATGTATAATAACCACAAGTTCATGCTCATTTTCTGCACTTGTAGTTCGCTTTTTATGCACCTATAGATTCTCTCACATTCGGAACATGCTCAATTCCAAACCGCTCACTAAACACTAACCCTCAACTATCAAGTGTCACTGGGAATAAAGTCACACTCACAGCTGTGGAAGGTGCCTGGATTGTATGTTGGGGGGTATATACGTCAATGGAATGGCCTCTTTGTTGGGATCCCGAGGCTTTGCCCACCAGAGGGCGCCGATGATCCTCTTCTGTTTTCTGTTAGGGACTGGGGTTACTGTTGGGATCTGGAGATTTACCATCTGTCTCCAGCAGAGAGCGCTGTGGGTCTCCTGGGCTGGAGTCTCCAGCACACCTGAAGCTCATCAGCCCATCAGTAGTCCTTCCTTCATAAGCAGCAGCCAGACCTTCCTTCAACGCCGCAGTGTTGACCAAGTTTGGTTAGCAAAACCTAAGCCTCTGTTAATTTATAGAATCC
>NW_015150998.1:546513-558048 GCF_000732505.1 Cyprinodon variegatus | reverse complement strand
GTGGCTTGTGTTTGCAAGTGATGGCAACATTTGGAACTCCACTTTTATCATTTCTTCAAAGAAGAAGTTCTCAGGCATGAAATGTGTCTTAACCAATCATCTGCAGATTTCCGAAGTTCTGAATTTCATACAAAGTCTTTTGAACTAAATTGACCATTCTTCGATCCTAAGCAAAAATTCAAGAAGATTATCCAAGGAGGCCTAATGTTACTCCTCAGTTTCCTGAGAAGTCGACTCATTGCAGAGAAACCTGATTGGCTTTTGGTCCTGTTTCCTATAAATCCTGGCTGACCCTCTTGCCAGCTAAATTATTGCTTTTTTTATTCTGTCTCTTTCTGTAGACATGTGTTTCTATCAGACCACCTAGTACATAAGCTAGCCCTTTGGCTATGACTTAAACTCCTACTGTGACCATAGCTACCTAGTGATGGTGAGATGAAGCCTCATGAGGCATTGAACCATTCGGGTATATTGCTTCAATGATCCCCACAGTTCATGAAGCTTCATGTGAACATGACACCACCTACTGGTGGACTGCAGAACTACAGTTATAATCGGTGATTTTTTGCAATTGTTTTTCTTGTTGTTTTTTTTTCTCCATTTAAATTGAAAGGTATCATAGTTTTTGGTTTAAATCTGGTTGGACGTTATGTGTTCAACCAATCTTTTGGTTAAAACGACCAATCTAAGTAGTGTTTTTACACAATCTATGTTGATAAAAGGACTAACCAGTACAAATTGGTTACTTTTGACACTGGTTACACTGGTTAAGTAGCACAAAACATTTAAAAAGCTTATGCCAAGGCTTGAAACCACAACTTTTGGATTGAAGGGCAATGTTGTACAGAAGACACCACTTACAATACTGTCTCATCCTTTGAAAGCAACCCCACAAAATATCAATAACACAACTGAAACCAGTGGCTTGTTCAGATTCTGTTCCTTATATTGTTTGCTCTGACCAAAATTGTTTTAATCTACTAGATTGGTTGTTATTCCAGCCAATCTATTCTTAGAATACATCCAAACTCTGTCCTACTGACCACAACTCTCCTACAAACTCCCACAACTTGACTGAGTACTCAGGTTGTTTAAATGCCTGTCGAAGTTCCAGGCAAACTGAACTACTTATTGAAGCGGTCACGTGGTGTGGTGGTAGCGAGGCTTCAGATGTCATCAATTTTGGCCCTTCCCCTAAATGAAGCAAGCCTTGATATGCGCTTCAGGGAAACGCCCCCTCCACTGCTCCGCACGCCTCATCTCATAAAATCACTATACACTACCCTTTTGAAACCGTGCCGAGAACAGTCCGAGCAACTGTTGAGTGTAAATAGGAACACAACTGAACCAGACCGTGCCAGACACAACCGCAGTTGGTTCTCTGTAAACAAAGAGCCACATGAGCACACAGTGTCATCTTGTATTTACAGTTAGCTGACTCATGTTGCAATTCACAGATCTTTTCACCTCAAAAGAACGTGGTGCGACCTGCGATGATTCCTAGACCAAGGCTCTCATTGAAATTTGGGCGTAGAACGTAATCCAGGCATATAAGTTCCTGAAGTTATGGGCACCAGCATTTTGTTTGCGTAATTCCTGCCTTGAGAGCTGTAGTATCGTAGAGCATCGATAAGAGGCGTAAATGGTCAAAAGAACCAAGCTGGGCATGGATTGGTTTCAGAGGGCTAGAGTAAATAAGACATGTGTGGTTTATGGCATATTGTCTTGGGCATTGGTGGTTCTAGACTGAATTTTCTAGGGGGACCAAGGGCCAGCATTTTTTGTTGTTGTTTCTCTCCCTTTTTTTTGTTTGGGTACTGAATGAAAACATTAAACAGAAAAAATATCATCATGTCGTATACTGAGTGAGCCAGACCAACTTATGGCCCTGGGGCAACAAGTTTGAGAACAGTACCTAATTCAATATCACTAAATCTAAAACTGCAATGACTCGATTCTAAAAATAATTTTAATGTAAAGCTTTTAAAGGTAAAAAAAGAATTTGGTCCAAAGGACCACTTGTCCAAGGTTTCTCTGCCAGTGCTCATCACCATAAGAAATTAATGTAAAAATATCATCCCAAAAATCTTTAGAGTATGTCAAAGAAGAAAAAAATAACAGCTTAAATGCATTAAAATCACATAATATCACACTTGTCAACTTTCTTACTATCTTTCTTGCTTTTCCTGTTTCTCACTCTCTTTGTGTACTTCTTCCAAAACTTGCGTTTGTCTTTGGCTCGTGCCTTTAGAGCAGCTTTGGGGTCAGTGATCCAGGCCTGGTAAAGAAACTGCAGAAAATGGAGCATAGACACTTAATGAGGACATTTTCCGCACATTATACCAGTAAAAATAAGATTTTGATGTGAATTGACGAGAAGCGGACGAACAGCAGAAGCTTGCCTGCTTGGGTAAATGTAAACTCCAACAGCTTCTGTAAAATATATTAATATATTTTTCCAAAACCTTTTTACTCCAATTAGTGTGTCTTGGTTCTTCTAATTAGTAATCTTTGTTTCCTGTTTCTTTAAATATAGGAGAAAATTACATTGATGCTAAAAAGGTCTTAATATATACAGATACCCATATGTGACTCACAGATACACAGAACAAGATTCATAAATGTATCTCTGATGCAGCTCTGTATGTATGTAGCGTTAGACTGTTGAGCCCTTATGGCTTCTGACAATGAAGGTGGTAAATAACACATATGACTAAATATGTGTAGCTAGGTATCCCTTTGTTATGAGTCATGTTTTTTTTATTATCATTATTTGGTTTAATTCTTACACTATTAACATAAGCTTGCAAACTCAGCAACATAGCTATGCTGGCTCTTCTAGATTGTCAAACCTTAACAACACAAAAAACATTATATATATATATATTTTTTCACATAACGTTAATGCAGGGCTGCCAAGGTTCATGCATTGAGTGCATTTTTCACGCATTTTGACTCATTTTCACACGCTATGCCACACATTACATTTCTCATGCATATTTCCTCCTTCAATAATCATTCAATATGACTTGCCATAGTTTGAGTAACTCTGATTGACTGACTGAGATAACCGATCCCAGACCAGTCCATCAACGCTTTGTGTCTAAATCTAACTAACCACATAAGTCACCACACACTATAAATCAATCAAAAGCAACATAAGGCATCACGTGACTTAATCTCTCATAATCTTCCAGAAGCAACAGCGCCAACAGTTAAAACTCTTTGGATGTCCTCCTGCTTGCTGGAAGGTACCGTAACTTTACCCAATTTTGTATACTTTTGATTTGCTGCTTCTCCTTAAGTTTTCTAGTTAATATGTACTACTGTAAGGCTGCTATGAGTTTATTATTTCCTGTATTTATTGAAAAGCTGTGGAAATTGGATTTACCTCTTCTCTTACCCAGTTCACACTTGAAAGTGAGACTCATAACGTTGGTCTCATCTTCTTGTTTGTCTGCCACTTTCACATTTGTTAATATCAACCTATACCTCCTAAAGTAGTGCTTTTCAAAATTCTAAATTCATTTGAATATTCACACTAAAAAAATAAACTGTTTATTTTTATCGCAGGCAGAAATGAGCCAGTTAGAAAAGAAAACAGGAAAATCACATAATACAGGAAATGTCCAGGTGAGTCAGGACGGGAATGAAGGAGGATTGAATGGCGGCTCAGGTAGCGACGAGGAAACTGTCACTGTAAGCTGCACATCTGTCAGCTGCACATCTGTAAGCAGGTCTGGACAATGTTGAAATTTCACAAACATAATTTGTAACATTCGCGAAAAAATTTGCGAAAATCTTTCACAATACCTTTAACATCTTTCCAGAGGCAGATGAAGGTGAAGGCTTTTGTTTTTCTGGTTAGCAAAATAAATTCTATTTCTGGTCGTAAACATCAAAGTTTGTTCACTTGATAAATAAACCAACTATTTATGGGCACATTATGAGACATTTTTCCTTAAAATATCATTAAAATGTTTACTGGTCTTCCTGCCATCGGTATTTTCAATCGTCTGAACAGAATCAATTTTTTAGCAATCTAAAATTAGAATGCATGCAGTTTCTAAGTATGCTTTCAAACTTATTAGATGTTTAGACAAAGCAAAGAGGAACTTATATTCAAAAACATGTTTGTTAGGATTCAAGATGTGCAGATATTATATCCATGCATTGATAAATAGTTGACTATAGTGTCTTACAGTAACACTATCTGACAGTTCTACAGAGCAATGGAAAACATGCAGAAAATAACTTTCTACACATGCAAAACACTTCATGCAAAAGTAGCAGCATGCAGCACAAAAACATTCCCGCTCCTGTTCATATTTCCTTTGTTTGCTATATAGATATAGATTTTTTTTGACTGTTTTAAAGACGTTTACATCAGGTATGAGCTGCAAACATCGGGAAACCATGAGGCTACCTGTTAAAATATCTGGTAGGCATTCCCACAGCAAAGCAAGCAGTGTCAGGTGAGTATGGTGAGTACCTTTCCTGCCTTGACTACATACTGCAACACAGTTTTAGGCAGCCTAATGATAGACTTAGGCAAAGCCAGAACAGCTGAGACAAACTTCCCAATCGCTCGCTAAAGGCAGAAGAAAGAGGGACAAGGTTTAATAAGAGTTAGAAAGTAGGATAAAGGACAAAATTAACTTCATGATGAGACTGTAAAAAAAATAACAAGATTCATTAGTGAGAAATAAATGTTAGCATTGATTACTTAAACAGTGAATCTAAGAATTATTTCAAAGATTTTTGAAGAGAATTCGATTAAAAAAAGGGTTAGAAACACATAACATATACGGTGAAACAGAATAGAAATGAGGTTTAATGTTTGATAGTGAGAAAATGAAGATGTGTCAGTGACAAAGCAAAAAAAAAAGAAGAAAAAACTTCTGTGTGCTTAAATAAGTGGCAGCGTTTTGGTGGTGGGTTGAAGAAAAGGTCAGACATTCTGCAGATTGATGATAACATGGTTGTCAACCATCTTAGATTCTTAATTGAAGGGTTTGGCTCCAACATGATATAAAATCTAAAAAGAACAGCTTCAATAGCAGTGTATGGGAAGCTCCATCCTGATTGTTTTTTTCATATGCCTCATATTTTAAGCTTTATTCAGTTGCTACAATAAGCCTTTGAAGAAACTTGTTTCCTACGGAGTATACATTTGTTTGATTCCACGTATTCCAATTATGAACTAACAGATAAAAAAAAAGAGCTTATAAAAAAAATATAACCTTGGACCCAAAGAAATAACGATATACCTGAAAAGCCGACTTCTTTGGTGGGTCTTCATCTTTTTTCTCCTCCTCCTCCTCTTCTTCCTCACTATCAGTTTCAAACAGGTAATAATCTCCACTTCTAACCACTAACAGGGCAGAAGAGAAAATGCTTTACATGAATCGAGAACCTGTCAAACATCACTTCTTTTAATGAAAAAACATTAAATTCAGAATTGCGGAGACAGTAGATGGAGACAGGAGGTAGGGAAGTAGAAACACTTCAGGGCAACATATATGATTTAAAAATAAAATATAAATTCTATTCAAATACAGTTAAACACACTTAGCTGGATAGGAACATGTTAAGTCACTCTATGAAACAAAGTTCACTCTAAATTAACTTTTACATTTCCTCAGTGAGGAAATAATAAAGATCATTTGTTTTTACCAGGTGCTAAAATCAATTAAATCTCAGCTCATTTGTTAAATAAAATCACAAGATATCCCACATTTTTGTAACTTATTAAGATTTTTTTTTTTTTAAATCTATCAACAAAATTGTAATTTAAATAAACATGAGATCCCTCTAAATTTTAGACAAGCCTTTGCAATGTTTAGATAAACCTTAAAAATAAACCAAATAGGTCCACTTTAGACTGGGCATGGCTCTGGTAAAATTCCTGACAGCAATTACGAAAAGAGGCTGAACAAGGATGGGTTATTTGAAACAGGCGCCATAGGAAACTCTCTCCTGTGTTAAAAGTGCAGAGCAGAAAAATAATGTTAGCAAAGTTGGATCTGAATGAACCATAAGACTCGAACCGTTTGTCTATAGAGAACATCATCATATTTTATTACTCCAGCATGGAGTAGTGATGATTTGGTATAGTGCTATACATGTTGAAAAATTTCCTTAGAATACATAACCATCAAACAAAACACATACATCCAAAACATATGTGCACATGCATAACTATTATAGATTAAATAGGGAACTAGAATAAAATGGATGATCAAATGTTCTGTAAAACAACTGAATAGCCTAATGAAATAGAGGAGGAAGATTTACTATCTTTTTTCACATTCAGCAAGTCTAAAAAAAAAAAAATCAAAAAAATCCTTAAGCTGAGGCAAAATGCCACAACCAGAGTTCAGATAAAGAAACAGTAATTTTATTTCTCCTATTCAAGCTAAAATACCACCTTGCTCCAAAGTTATAGGTTTACTAGTGGTTCCTAGAATTTCTATAAGCAGACTGGGAGGCAGATCTTTTAGTTACCAGGATCCTCTTTTGTGGAACAATTTACCAGCTTTAGTCCATGAGGCAAACATGCTGTCTACTTTTAAAGCCACACTTAAAATGTTCCTTTTTGATAAACTTAAAGTAAAAGTAACCCAGATTATCCTGAGCTACCTCCATAGTTATGCTGCCATAGGCTTAAACTGCTGGAGGACATAGGGCCCACTTTTCATCATTCTGCTTCATTCTACTTCTGTTCTCGAATTCTGGAGTATTTGTTAGTTCAAGCCCTTACTTGATTTTCTCTCAGCTTTTTCTCATCACAGTAGCTTCATCTGACCTGTTGCACTGTGTAGCTGTGACACCCTCCTGGAGGAGGATGGATTCAGCTGGTCCGATGCATCTACATCTTCCATTATATAAGAAAGAGTTGTGCCTGACTAACTGTGTGTGCTCTCATCCTTTTTTGACATAAAAACTGGCTCAGAGCTTTTTTGCTGTCACGGTCCTTTTCTAGACCAAGCCACCTGTGGAGCTAATTACTTAACATTTTCTAACATAGAAGTATTTATCAATCAGTGCTTCTTGTTCCTTAGTATTTCTGCTTCTATCTCTTTGAACGCCAGTCAGCCTCAGCAGAAGGCAACTCTAACTGAGATCGCTTCTGCTGGAGGTTTCTTCCTCTAAAAAGGGAGATTTTCCTCTCCACTGTTGCTGCATGCATGCTCTATGTGCATCAGGGATTGTTGCAAAGTTGATGATGCAATTCAAGTTCATGCTACTACATACCCATTCAGGAGTGAATCCTACAAAGTTAATAACTGGATGCTGTCAGCTGAGTTTTGTTAAAAAGCTCAACCAGTCTGCTTATATGCTTTGGTTAAATAGTCTCTAGTTTGTTTTAGATGATGTTAGATGTGAATTGCCACTATATAAATAAAACTGAATTTTACTAAACAGATAAAAAGGATGTTAACTTTGTTGCTGAGGAATAGCATTATCCAAGTAGTATGGTGAATAAGTTATTAAAGACATGAAATAGTTTAGATCTTTAAATGTAAAAAAAAAAAGTTTAGGAATCAGAATAACAATAAAATGTGGTTAAACAAAAAGACAAAAAACTGTAGGAATTAAACAAAATTAAACGAAATAACAATAAGATAACAAAACTAAAATTACACAAATCTATTGTTTAATATTGTAACTTAGATGCAACACAAATTTTATGTTGAGCATTGATTTTGACAGAGATTAATAAAGTGGTACAAAAAGACAAACTACTCAGATTTATTGATGCTACATGCCATTTATTTTTGTTATCTTTTCCAAAAATTTCTTTTGTAGCTATTTAAAAAAATTTATATAAATAAAGAAATGTTTGGATCTATGTTTTGGTGCACCTAAGGTAACATTTAAATGATTTTAAACCTGGTAAAAACGTGAAAACACCAAGAGTGAAAGATGAATAACTTCTCACGAACATATGCAAACAAAACCCATTATAAAAAAAGTTAATATGAAGTAAGTATATAAAGGAAGAATGTCTATAATTTCTGAATGAACACTTCTTGTAAGCTATATGAAGGAATTCCAGACTGCAGCAGCTGAGTGTCAGAAGCAATGGGATAGACAAGGCTGACTTATGTCCTTGAACAGAACCGCATTGGGCAGGAAATGAGGGAGGATGCTGGGAAATAGAGATGAAACACCAAATGACAAACAGATGAAATAATTTGTGAAATGTCATGTGGGGGCGGACGATGACATGAGACATGAGTTTGAACCAAACAGGCAATCAGTGGGAAAACCCAGGAAAAGTGCTGCCATGTAACTTGTTTTGAAGTAGTTTTTTTATCCCTTAACCATGTGTTTTGTTCACACCTGTTTGGTGATCATGTCTGCAGGCAAAGCAGAGGCAAACCCATCTTCCTTTATTCTAGTTCTAAGTATAAAGGCGGGTCCGTTTCATGTCTTTGCCTTAAAATGAGAGCGATTCTCTACTGCGGGCTTTTCAGGCGAGATCAGTCAGTTAATTTTAAACAACAACAAACCTCCAGCTATTAATAATATTTTCTTTACTTCATTGTACCTATTTAAGGAAACCAGGCCTCATTGCACAGATTGTACCTGAGACCTTCAGGTAGCAAACATGGGCCTTAAATAGAGACAGAAAAAGGATTAATGACTGGAGGGATGAGGAAAGCTGTGTGATGCTGCTTTCAGAGCCCGGGGACAGTATGGGAATCCTCAGCGTTCTGGTCAAGGACAAAAGAGGCCAGTGAAAGTGGAGGAAGAGAAAAACAAGATTTTGGGGGTCAACCTACTGGAAGCATGGTCAACCCACGGCCTCCACCACTGCTTTTTTTTGGTCTTGGCTTTCGCTCGCTGTGCTCCTAAAATTTCACAAATAAATCAGTGCAACATATAAAAGTTAAATGAAAATAAAAATCAAAAGTCCACAAACTAGACTTGTATCAGTATGCAACTTATAGCAGTTTGCAATTGTTTCATACCCCTTGAATTTTAACAATTTTTCTCTGAGAAGCAAAAAATTCAGGGGGATTCTAGGGAGATTTAAGGTGATAGACCCACGCAAAAAGCAACTATTAAGTGAAAGGAAGAGCGATAAAAAAGTGTGCATGTTCTTACATAAATAAAGATTTAAAAAATGTACTATCTATTTGGATTAAAACCCCATAAATCAACTGTCTTTTACGTTTTTTGCACACTGCTAGATGGAAATTTTGATCCAGTCTTCATAACCAAAGAGCTAGAATTAAAGCAGCAGTGTAACCTTTAGCCACTAGAGGCGCAAAACCTGTAGCTTCCAGGTTTAGCGCTCCTGAAAGTAATTGGCAACAATGTACTGTTGCAAAACTAAACAGTCCCCCTCTGTGTTATGCACTTTCAAAGCAGGCCACTTCGAACAGACTAAGAGGTCATACAGTTTCTTATAAAGGCAAGACAAAAATCAGCCCTCTAGATTAAATCCTATATGCAAGAACAAAAAATATGTCTGATATGGCAAGTGTTATATCCATTTTGTTGTCTAACAATACCTATTAGCTTAGTTATCTCACATGTTTAGGGGACCTCTAGGTCAAATGACAATTAAGCGACAGACTAGACCCGCTCAAGTTATTTATAGGAGAGCGTTGGAGAAGGACAGCCTGCATGAAGCATCAATATGCACCAAAAACTCATCTTTTTAAACTTACACAGTGTTGTTTTATGTTATGTCAGAGGACAGAGGAGAAGTACCTCTGTCCACAGAGCAGGGGAGGAGAATAGAGCAGCGTAAAAATTGTAAAAGGGTCCTGGATCACAGTGCAAGGATACAGACTTAAAGCAGATTCTGGTTTTACGCACAAGCCTGGAAACTGAGAAGCAAATTTCTGAATGCTAAATATCTTCATTCTATAAAGTCTCTACAGGTTGCATAATATTGAACTAAGTGTTTATGTATGTTTATTTTCTGCAACTTTTCACAGTTCTCTTAAATTACTCATCAATGAGAGCTTTTTACAATCTATATCAGTGTTTAAATTCCTCTATATGATGATGTTTTCCCTCAATGAAATTATGTGATAATCGGTTTGCCTTAATCGATCCAGCTGCTGAAACTAATCTCTCCCTACAGAAATGATAAGGATTATCTCCATATTAATACAGTAATTGTTTGGCTGTTTGTGCTCATTCATTTTACTTTTTAGATGTAGATCCACTAATAATATCTCTCCGTTTCCACCATCTGCTTTGCTGCAGACAAGCGCTAAGCACTACCATTTTGAAGAGCTCTCTTAAAGTCTACAGTGCCTTTTTAATGCATTTTATATTACTTAGGTTAATTCTAAGAAACAATGCTGAATTCAATAATACAAAAATTGGTCTAAAACTTTATCACTATGAGCTGCTTTTAGTCTTGAGGTTCTTTGGAAAAATGGGCCAAGATTTGTAGAGATGAGGACTAGTAGTCTACCTGTTAATAGATTCTCCCACCTGAGCTGTAGATTTCTGCAGCTCTTATAGAGCTACCAGGGCTTTTCAGCTGCTTTTAGGACACAGCAGGTCAGCAACCTTTACAATCAGTTTTTGGCTGCCTAGTTCTGGTAAATACAATTAAACTAACTCTGCTTTAAACCTGTCTGCTCTGTTCCTTGGTTCCCTTAAGTTTTTTTTTATTTATTCACACAATCTGTGAATTTACATCTAAATGAATCCAGACTTAATTAACATATACCAAAGCACTGTTTAACAATGAGATGGTTCTATTACACTGGACTTTATTTACTGGTATCAGAGTAAAGGTGGCAGAATACAAATGCTAGTCAGCATTTTTAAATTGAATCTATTTAAAATTGAAAAAAGAAAACAAGCCTCCTTTTCTTCACACATCATAGTCGAAAAATAGTTGGTTTAAAAGTTCGAGGGTAGTGAATTCTTTTGCAAACTGCTGTGGTTGCATTGTAAGATCATCAGCATCATTTTAGCCTCATTACAGGCTCCATAGGGGGAAGCTGGGGCAGGCTTCATCATACCATCATCATCATCTTCCTCCTCAGGCCGGACGTGCGTCTGTCCGTCGGCGGACTCCTGGGCCAGGCAGAGCATCTTCTCCTTGCCCCTCTTAAACTTTTGCTGCCTCACCTTAATGCGGTCCATCCTGATTAGATCAGAGAGGCGGTGAAAAGATGCAGAGGAACATCACAGCACATTGTCCATAAACATCTCCAGACTTCAACATGGAAATAAGAGCATGTTATAGTACAGTGGAGTGCTCATTAGCGAAGGTGAGTGGATATGAACAGTGCTCATGAGGAACTCCTGAGAAAACTGTAAGTAGTGGAAACACACTGCTTTTAGGTGGAATGGTATACTAATAGCTGCCTTCCAGGAAACCATGAAGAGATGCTTTTAAACCACAACAATCATGTTTACTTAATTATAGACTGAGTTATACTTAATAATGTTCACCAAATACACTGAATGAGACAAAGACATGTTGCTAAATGGCAGATTAGTGTCAGAAAATCCCTAAAATAGAGCAAAAGTAATACTTTCTAGATA
>NW_015150998.1:469068-546331 GCF_000732505.1 Cyprinodon variegatus | reverse complement strand
CCCTTCAAAGGTTCTTCTTTTGCATGGCTGAGCTTCTACAGACATTAATGACATCCAGCTGAAAAGTTGTGTTCATTGCAAAAATGTTAAAATACTAAGAAATAATTTAGGTAAAGCAGTTTTAAGACACACTGAGTGTATCCCACTGAACATTAGATCTCTGTTTTCAACAAGAACTCAGTTTTTAATAGGAGATTGAAAAGATATCCCTTATAATAACTCCCATCAAATCAAGAGCAGCTTCCACAAGGTAAAAATAGAGAGTCTTACTGTCGCTTTAGCTGCTCTACAGATTTGCTCTCCTCCTCCAGTCTGGCTTTCACTGCCTTCACTATAGTGGCCTGGAAAAGCTCTGCTCCTCTGAAACACAAAAACATTAAAAAAAGAAAAAAATCAGAGCCACTTTGTGCAATAATACTGGTTTAATCCTGCTCTTCCCAGTCTGTATCAGGAAAGCAGAAACATTAAATTTCTATTTTAATTCCTCTAACGTTTTATAAATCTAACCTGAAAGCATTATTAATGTTTTGCTTGATAATCAGGAAACATTTCTCATCTCCCTTCAGACAAATCTGTAGTTAAATTACATTCACTTATTAAATACATAAAATAATAATAATAACCACAATATAACACAAAAACAACAACAGTTCAGAATAAAATAAAGCACTTAAAATGTCACTATTCCTCTCTCTGGTAATGGAGTGCTTTTTGTAGTACCTGGATGCGAGGATCTGAGATGATCTGATATCTGCCACCACGTGGAGAAAATAGTAGCTCATGAAGACACGTCTCTGCAGCAACAGGAAGGCGAAGCAGATACTGTCCCATATTATGCCTGCCTCATCTTTGGGCAGCTCACAGTCTTTGATGGCTGGATGTGGCAAGAGAGATAAAAAAAAAACTTTCAGCACTTATCCCTAATCTACTCTCAAAGGGCAATAAATGTATCTCAAGAGCCACTATTCTAATTGTGTTAGTTTTCAAATGTATAATTTCATTCTGTCTTGTGCTATTTTCAGCCTTTACATCCAAATAATACGGTATCCCACAGGGCCCTTTGTTGGGCCTATGCCTATTAGGAAGTTTATAAAACATTTATATTCTGTATTTAAACTATGTGATTTTCATATATGCAGATGATACACTTATTTGTACTCAAGGTCAAATAAGGTCAGCTTAATACAATTTGTAAACTACAAATAATAGAGTCTGCATGGTGATACAGTGGTCAGCGCCCTCGCCTTGCCTTGCAGCAAGTAGGTTTTGGGTTTGATTCCTTGCCCGCGATCTTTCTGCATCAAGTTTGCATGTTCTCCATGTGCACGCGTGGGTTCTCTGGGTACTCTCACACACTCCCACAGTCCAAAAACATGACTGTTAGCTTAATTGTTTTCTCTAAAATCTCCTTAGGTGTGAGAGTGTGCGTGCATGGTTGTGTGTCTTTTTGTGCCTGTGACAGACTGGCGATCTGTCCAGAGTGTACCCCGCCTCTCACCCACAGACTGCCAGAGATAGGCACCGGCCCCTCCGCAGACCTCACAAGGAATAAGCAGGAGAAAATACGTTGGATGGATAGATGGATGGAACTACAAATTATATCTGCCTTAAGCTTTTCACGTATGTGGAACGTCATGCAAATCTCTAAAACAGTAGTTTACAAATTCAGTCCTCAAGCGCTGCTATCTTGCATGTTTTAGTTTTTCTCCCTGGAGGTAGTTACGAACAACTCAGCATGTCAGAGTTCTGCATATGCCTGCTAACGAGCTACCATTTGACCCAGGTGTCTTGAAAAAGTGAGATAACTAAAGCTTCCAGGGTATCTTCTCTTAAGGATGACCTTTCAGTGAAAGATTCTGTGGCCAATTGCATTTTAAGAAAGAAAAACAGCAATTGCTGATAACAAAGCTAAGCGGAGCCAAAATGAACAACAACTAGCTTCCTACAAATGTAGTGGAGTGGAAAGCACAATATACAATTTGAAATGTAGTGAAGTGAAAGTTATTAAACCCCCCTCCAAAAAACAAACAAACATAAGAGTAAATTAAAGGTAATCAAATAATTATTTTAATACAGTACTCAAGTAAATGTGCTCTGTTACTCTTTACCTCTAGTTATTTTCTCCAAACAGATGATGTTTAGATTTCAAATTCAAAGTAAGTTTGCATACAATGAAATTCTTTTTGTATTAAGCAGAGAACACGCAACAAAAGTCCTGTTAGTCATTATTAAGAGACTTCGTTAACATTGCCCTAAAAGGTTTTTGTGTTTTCACATTGTGAAAAAACGTATTATACAAAAGTAAACCAAGCAGATTTTAAAGATTAACTAACAACAACACATTTTGTCAGGGTATTGCAACAGTATTCTCTATTCCCTTCAAATGAATGGTGGTGTTAAACTTTGACAAGTACACTAAACCCACCTAGATAGAGATATTTAAATCAAAGAAGGGAGCAACTTCAATTTCTTAGACTTTTTTTCAGAACACATTTTGGGTATTAGGTTATAAATTAAATAAATGGGATCTTAGCTGGTGATTAAAGAATTTGTTCACTCACCATCTTTATATTCTTCTGAGTTTATTTCATAACCTTTGATGGTGCATGCCAGACTAAACAACTGGATTAACCAGCATTGGTTCCGGATCAGGGAGTTGATGTAGCCACAAGCCAGGATCTACAAAAAAACAAAAGAAAACACCCTTTGTAATAAATACTGCAAGCATTAAATGCTTGAGACTTTTTAAACCAGTGTTTGTTGGTGTCAAGGTGTAAGTTTACATACTGACAAAATGTTCTTCATTGTGATTACAAAGATGTTGTAGGCGATCAGGAAGTCCCAGTAGTGGAGGATCTTCTTGATTGGCTTTAGCAACAGGTCACCACCAAAAAGCAGGAAGTAGAAGCAGGCCACCAGGTAACCCATACAAAAGACACTGATCCGGGTAGTCCCCGTAATGAAGATAATGGTGAGGACGAACCAGAATAGGTAGCTAAACATGATGACCTTCAGCATGTCGAGGTACGACCTGGAAGAGGTAAAATAACCGCGCTACATGTGAACATAGGGGTTCTGCACAGAGTTTGACCTGTTTTGAACAGGATAGATTCAGGATTGCAAAAGGGCAAATGAATAAGAGACAATTTATAAGGGGTTTCAAATGATCTTAACATTGTTAATGAAGAAAACCTGATGGCATCCAGTTCTTCCATATTTCTATATTATTTATATTTAGTTTGTTGTTGTACCAATGGCTTAAACCAGATATTTCACATGTAAGAAAACTAGGGATGGGTAGAGAATTTGGTACTTTTAATAGAACCGACCAAATTGTGTCAGTGCTAAAGAGTAACTAATGGTAAATGGTACTTGTACTTATATAGGGCTTTTTCAAGTCAGCCTATTATTTGTTAAATTGATTGTATTTGCTAAATGCCAGACCTGATTCTAACTTTATTCAGATTACAGAGTGCGTATAAATTTATTTAAAAAAATTATAGTGTTGCCCTAAAACTCTATTGCTTGCGTAAAACATTTACAATTTCCTTCACAAGTTTTTTCCCCCTCAGTTTGCGGGATACATTCCTTCTTGACTAACCTGGTCTAGCTGAGCGGGTTTAAAAGGCCATCCTTCTCAATCAAGGTTAATTACACTCTGACTTATGTTTTAAAGCCTAAATGTAATAGTTCTACCATTTAAGTATGATAACTTCAACTACATCTGACGAAAAAAAACCCACTAAGGATCAGATAAGACCAATAAAAATTATCTGAAAGATAAAAAAAAAAAAATAGAGGATTCCTTTATTTTGGAGCAGTGATCAAAAAATCTACTTCACCTGTTACCAGTGTTGTTTTCGTCAACGATGACAATGAAATTAGGACAAAGCTCCTTTTTTTCTTGACGATAGCGAAAACTAATTAGCTAAACATGGATCTTTGATGACTAATATATCTTGATGACTAACATGACTAGTCATAGACAAAAATTTTCACTGATGAGACGAGACGTAATAAAAGTTAGCGTTGGTTGGTCAGAAGTTTAAAATCCTCATCAATATTGTGCTGTAATCTGTTAGACAAGCTAAGCAGTATCAGCCGTGCTGCTGCGTCTTGTTTGGTCATGTCCACCACCTGGCGTGCAGCGGGGCAAATTCTGCATGACCACAGATGGATCATGGCAGCAGGGGAAAAAATAGCCCAGAATTGTCTGGTACTGCACCCTGAACTCTGACAAACTGCTCTGATCTTTCAGCTGCGCTTCTGCAGAAATGTGTCTCTGCACCTTCTTAGCCCAGAGTCTGCGCTTTATGTTCCATTCGGATGGTTCGCTCCAAGCAGTATGGCTCTTCCTGCTCTCGCTACTTAATAAACTATATGGGGCTGATCATTTTCTTCCAAGGATAAAAAAAAAATGGGTTGGCAGCATGAGGTGACCATCCACAAAAGGGAAAAAAAAAAAACATCCATCCATAGTAAGGTGAGAAAATATAGAATACATAGAAACAATTTAAAACCACTGAATATAAATGATTTAGATATTAGGTTTTATATTAGTTTCTGGAGCAGAGCAAACCACTGCCTTTGCAGATAGAAAAACATTAGCATCTGGATTTAAAAGGGAGAAGAGTGAGAAAGGCAGTGGGAGCACCCTGACCTGTCCACAATCATTGATTATATGCTCTTCACATTCCACTGTTTTGATGCGCAAAGTGGACAAGTGTTTTATTAACGCACTCTGTGTCCATCAACAAGCCCTTGTAGAAAGAGCAAAAGCTGCACAGCCATCTATCCATGCCACAGCAGCTCTGCACTTATTCCATCGTTTCCCTCCAGGATCGAATTACGGATATAAGGCGCTGGGAGAAAAAATCTATATTCCACAAAAACACTCTGTCCGTCACTCCGCGACTCAGACGCTTTTGCCTTGTACTCTAACTCAATAAATAGCTTTCAAGTATGGAAAAGGTATTTTCTCCCACTGATGAAGGAGGACACTCACTCAGCCGCTCCGGCCCATCAACGTGTTGTCGGAGCTAAACCCACTACATCAGAGCTGTAGTTGCTGTTGTGGTCCAGAGCACATCAGAGCAATCATCACTGCATCCTGTGTTTTCACTCCTAACATCTTTTTAATGGGCTCTCACTTGAAAAGACAGGATCCTTTCATATGGTTTTTACATGTCTGACACAGAGAGAACATGCAGTAGGATACCTGAATTGAGCAACAGCACCATATTACAGTTCTGGTTTCCATCCATCGATCAGACTCGTACCACTGCCCTGACGTTCAGAGGCACACTGAAGGTGATTTATGAGTCGATTAGGCAAAAACCAACAGGACAAACTAAAATGTTTGGGCCGGTTTATCTGTGTGTGTTAATCATGCATCCTTACTTCATATGGCAGCTGCTTGGCATACAGAACTGTCTGCCACCAGCAGTGCATTTAAGATAGCATAATCTGGTGGCCCTTCAGATGACCACAAAAGAACTAGCAATGGGAATCTGGGTCTTTCCTGCTGAAGATATAGCCCATTCAAGCAAGCAAGCAAGCAAGGAAGGAAGGAAGGAAGGAAGGAAGGAAGGAAGGAAGGAAGGAAGGAAGGAAGGAAGGAAGGAAGGAAGGACCAATAAAAAAAATGGAAGGATAGACTAATGGAGGACCTATGGACCTATAAATATATGAATAGATAGTTAACTTTTTTCAGGTTATTTTCTGGAAAAAAAAAAATCTTCAATTCCTTAAAGGAGCAACACACACAATTTCGTCATTTTAGATAAAGAGAACATAAATTGTTTTGTGAAGAATTAAAGGTATCTTTTCAGATGGACTGCTGTAAGATGTAACAGACCATCTCTTTGTGTTGTTCTCCAATTTCTTGTTTACATAGCCGGGTTGGCTGTAGAGGGACGCTTGTGCATGTGAACAGCTGGTTTATCACTGTAGCATAAGACCAACATGGCAGACAGTGCAGGCAGTGGACCAAAAATGTTTATCTGAAGACAATCAGGACTCATTATTGCCACAGGAAAAATAACAGTCTAAAAGAAAAAACAACAAAAAAAACTAAAAATAACAGATAAGGAAAGACACAAAATGATGATTAACATTGTCCTTGTGTTTCCATGGAATCATGGGTAACTATATCAACAAATGCATTGAGGAAGTCAGCACCAGAAAGAACATAACCACCCAAGCCAACCAACGACCCTGGATACTGTAAATCACTAAAAGCATAGAATTCAGCTTCCAAGTCGGGTGATAGAGAGGCTCTGAGAATAGAATGTGCCAACTTTAACCGTGCCATCAGATCAGCAAAGCATAACCACAGCCGGAAGATCCAGGATCTCTTCCACAATGCCAGGAACACCAGCATGATGTGTCAAGGCATAAGGTCGATCACAGAAGTTTGCAGACAACACCACGGTGGGCCTCGGACACAACAACGACCAGGACTACAGAGAGGAGGTGGAACAGCTGGTCGGCTGGTGCAGAAATAACATCCTGAGCCCGAGTGTGGAGAAGATGAAGGAGATCATCGTCATTTTCAGGAAGAACCGTCCTAACCACGCTCCACTGGTCATCAACAGCTCAGCTGTAGAGGTGGTCAACAGCACCAAATTCCTGGGGGTGCACATCACGGACACCCTCACCTGGACTGTAAACACCACCTCACTGGTCAAAAGGGTACAGAAGCGCATGTACTTCCTGCAGATGATGAGGAGAGCACACCTGCCCCCACCCATACCCACCACCTTCTACAGAAGCACCATAGAGAGCGTTCTGACCAGCTGTCTCGCTGTATGGTGTGGAGGCTGCAGCATCTCAGACTGGAAGGACAGGTGAAGAGTGGTGAGAACAGAAGAGAAGATCTTCGGGGCTCCTTTTCCCTCCATAAAAGACATTTCATCCCAGCGCTGTGTGTCCCAAGCCCGTTACATCATCATCACCTCTCACACCCCTGCTGCCCTATGGGAAGAGGCTTCCCAGCATCCGCTGCATGCCCAGCAGATTCTGCAATAGCTTTTACCCCACACTCTGCAGACAGCTGAACTTTTGAAAAAAAAAAAACCTCTAAATCAAATCACAGACTCTGCATCACACTGATAACACAAAAAATACTGAATATTTGCATCATATATATTTGTCTTGAAATGCTCTGAACCTCTATATCAATGCTCATTGCATCATGTTTTTCTTCCACACTGTTTACATTTAATCTATATGGAATGGCACTACTAAGCTGCAACTCATTTACTGTCTGAAAGCTGTACAAAAAGACTTTTGTTTTGTATACACTGTGTATACAAAATGACAATAAAAGTTGTCTAAGTCTTTAAACAAATGACCTCTTGTGTAATTTAGAGGAATCCCTGAGTAAAAAAAAATATGTTTAGAAGAAAAAAAAAAGTATGTAATGGTTCAAATATTTCAGTCGATAAAATCCTAATAATCAAATGCAATTTCATCCTTAAACACAGTTTAACTTCTCAGACTTTGAAGCTCCTTGTGCAGACCATAGGCCCTTTATATCTGACTAATAAAACCGTTTCATACTGCTCTAAATAAACTCTGACACCACTAATTCTCAGCTGAATGGTTATGATAGCTTCAGTTATATGGAGCACATAATGCTTGACTTTATTGTCGACATCTGATACCATTATGCATCAATTACTCTGTCTGCTTTACTTCCTTTCCATTTCAAAATGTTTTCCTTTGTACTAATGACTGCCAAGCAATGGCACCAAAATAACTGTAAGACATCTCTTTTAAGTCAATATTTTGTAAAATAGCTCCTGGAAATCATTTTGAAATGGGATGAACAGTTTCTTAGTCTTAGCGCACTGCATGAAGAAAAGGAAAAGTTCAGTAAACATAAGCTGCTGTACCTGCAGTGGATGAAGTCTGGGACGGGGTTATGGACGCTAAAGGAGGCGGCGTCCAGGTCTCTGCAGATCTCCACATTGTCACCGGCCATGATGCGGACAGCTGCCTTGTTTTCATCATCAAAGACCTGCCTCTGGAGAGAGGCGCAGAGCAGCAAAGCAAAGTCGTCTAGGAGAATAGAGATTCCTCAACTGAAACTTATTTTGATCCAAAATTGATCCAAACATTGTAATACACTATAAGTCATTTATCAAGAAAAGTGATACAGAATTAGTAAATTTCCACTTAAGAGTTGAAACTCAAGTCATTCTTGATTATCATTACAATTTTTCTCAGAGGCACATTTTGTATTTTCATATTTCTGTTCTTGAATAGCTGTTTTACAGGCAAAATGTTTTTTTTTTTTTCGGTCCAGTAAACAACCACATATACATTTGTTTTTTTGGTAACTAGAACGTTCTCATTTTATCTTAAAAAAAGATTTTTTCTGACTTTCCATTGTTAAAGTTCAAAGGTCATGTTGATTCTGGTATTTACATTCGACTCTTAGACTCCTTTTTCCCCTTTTTCTTAGCCTTTCATTTACCTTGTGCTTACTTTCAATAGTGTGTAGTGTTGCATAGTTATTAGATAAAATAAAACTGTAATAGAGATTATTCGGCTATAAAGGTATCAACATTTAACCTGTTGTCTAGGATTATTTATAACAGTGAACAAATTATCACTCAGAGCCAGATCCACCCTCTTTTGGTTAACAACTGCAGAACTAGAGACCATTTCCTTTGGTTGATGGTTAATAACTCCACTGATAGCCATAGTCTAAATGTCTAAATTGGTGAAAGAAAGCCCGATATTAACAGCTAGTCCAGAAGTCCAACCTTGTGTAAAAGACTAAAGAATCTTGGTGAAAAAGCAGCTATAATCATTTAACTAATAATCATTAATTGTTTTTAACCCTTGATTTGAATTACCGGTACCTAACAATTATCTAAACTTCCAGTTCTAGTTATTTTTCATTTACATTCAATATCTGCTGGTAAAATTGCACAACACCATATAGTCAATCCCAGGAGCGGCTATACTTGCTATGATAAAAGAAAAAGAAGAAATAACAAAAGATATTTGCAAAATATGGCACTGTGACTTTATGTTGTTCAAAAACATCACAACACTAGTGGGGACCTTAAGCCTTCCAGTGGCAGACTCAAAGGTACACCATTCCACTGACAGATAATAAAGAGCTATTGATTAACTAACAATATATGGTTTATTATCATACCTCGATGGTCAATAACTTGTTTGTCAGCTGAAAAAAAACCTTATTAAAGCCTGTAGATATAGTTATTTGTGCACCTTTAAAGATGTGATTTAAAATTCCATTGGTGTTTTTTAAGAGTTAATTTCACTTAATATTAACTGTCAAAAATGTTCTCGAGTTCAGTTATTAAACTATGGATTAACTTGAAATATTAAGATTATAATGAACCAAAGCCGCGGTATTAATTCCCTTCTTCGGTGAAGGACTTACAGGCAAGGAAATGTGGATTGGGCTTGGTATGGAAATCTGGAATATAGAGCCACTTTATCACATTTGGGTCTGTTGTAGAGTTTGGAAACCTCCAGGGATATTCTGAAATGAAAAGCATAATTACAAGAACATTCAAACAATGTAAAAATAACTCAAAAAGCATTAAAAATAAAGGTTTATTTTGTGGAACATCTTATGAGGTTACCATTTACCCTTAGGACTGGAAATAAAAATATCTAAGTAATGTAAACAAGGAAAAAAGAGTAACTAAGGATAAGGCTGACTCATGGAAGCAAAAATAAAGGCATTAGCCCATTTCAAAACAAGGAAACTGTTCATTAATTTGCAGATTATATTCTAATGACCAAACTGTGTAAATGCACGGATGGAGGATGTACAAATGTAAACATTTACCACATACAAATAGATTTTCTAAATGTTAAACTCAATTGCAGTTTTTTACCTTTTTTTTTTAAGTATTTCTTTAAGTCAAGTGAAAACTGATTTGCAAAACTATCTCCCATTATTGTTGCAACAAAGCAGGCGTTGGTACAAAAATAGTGATAGTAGAATACATTTCATTTATATAGTAGAATAAATTTCATATGAAAAAAACTTGAACACAGGCCAGCACAAACTAGTGGGGTGGCAGACAGTCTTTATACAATTAAACATTATTATTAAGTGTTATCAAAGCTATAAGATATAAAGCAAGAGATAGTAAGCAATTCTATAAGATATGCCACACAGAAAGACAGAGTAAGCAAATCATTAAGAAAAATCAGATACATTTAGTCTACTAAACCTATTATGTCCTTCCGTTGTTTTGTTTTTCTAAGATTATCAGTGCTCCTTTCTGGTCACCTGTTTCAGGGCAGGCAGTAACTATAGTCTAACCAGTGAGTTATTGTGATTCCTGTCTAGTTCATCCAAGAACACAAACCTTTACAGTCAGCAGGCGGGATCCCGATGCAGACAAAGTATTGGAAAGTAAGCATGCTTGCAAGGAAGAAGCAGTACTTTGACCAGATTTCAGCGATGGCCTTTCTTCGACGTCTGTACATGACTGCTATAAGGGCAAAGGCATGGAGCATGGCATAGAAGTCCATACGCTGGCCAATGATGTTTACAACCAGCAGGAGACAGGTCTAAGAAAACCAGGATAGTTTGAAAAAAAAAAATAGTTAAATATGTAATACTTTCCCAATAAACACATTCATTACGTCACTGAATTGTTTACTTCAAGTCCAAACTTGTAGAAGAAGTAGTTGATGAAGTATTTCACAAAGCTGACGATGCCAATGTCAAGATGCTGGCGAGTGATGTCATGGAAGATGATCCTGGCCGCCGGAGGCGACAGTTTGTTCCTTAATCGGAAGTATTGCTGATGACGATAAATGGTCACCTCAAACGCCAACAGCGCCAACATCAACAGGTTCTCCTGAAATAATATATTTATTTAAATTCATTTTAAAGCTTTAAAGCAGAAATTAAGAAAATTATGTTTTCAATTTAGAGATGAAAATGTTAGATTTCAGTATCTCTATCCTTGATTTAGATGTTTACTTTTCTGTTTAACATTGTTATGCTGAAAAATATTTTCAGAGCATGCAGGAGTGAGAGAGATACCAAATTATGTATTTTTATAGGTACTGCCCAACTTTCAGTACTACCGCTACTTATTCCTTTATAATAAAACACTACCAATGTTTCTATTATCACTGCAAACAAGTGATAAAAAACATTAACGATTTTTTTTTTAGTTTTAGGCAAATGTATGGCTGTGACTACATCTCACTGCTGCACAAACACAAATACTACAAAATAAACAAGTTAGCTTCTTTAGGATTCTTGTGACACAAAGAGGGATTTTTATTCACTAAGCTGTATACAGCAACTGCATTTAATATGATTTATTTAGATTAATTGATAGATATTGATGCCTCCATGGATAAAAAAAGAAGAAAAAAATTACAAATAATTATTCAAACAGATCTACAGTGCTTGTTTCCAGATGTCATTCATTTACCATTGTAACAGTGAAAATTCTAATAAGAATTACTTTAGTACAGAAATAAAAGAAAGGTTAAATGCCCATCCCTACTAGTTTACCCAAAAGAACGAGATCTTAGATACAAGTAGCCAAAATGAATATGGCGACTGACGAGTAGTGGAGCTCCATCATTTGAGCAGAGCTCAGAGAAAAGCCACTGCTTTCTGTTACTGAAAGGAGTCAACAGGTGGAGTTGGTCTATGTTCCTACTGTTGCCTATGGCCATGCTTCCTACACAGTGTGGCCAGGCATCCCCTTTAGAGAAAGAATGAGGATCACAGCTTTCGTGGAGGGGGTCAGAGTAGAGCCACTGCTCCTTCATGTCGAGAAGAGTCAACTAATGTTTTTTTTTTTGTTTTATTACATATTTTCTCTAGACGACTCTCTCGTGCTGCAAGAAAATTCCACCACACCAAGGCATAGGATATCTGGGAGGGATTTTGTCTATCGGCTGGCCTTGGAGCACCTTGGACAGCTGAATAGAGCTAAAAAATATATACAGTATGATCAAATTAGGCATGGGTCGGTTACTGGTTTCACCCTATATCCCAGTATGAAAAAGACACAGGTTCAAAGCTGCAAAAAAGTTTTTTCATACAGTAGCATTCCTGAAGTATACACTTTGTTTTCTTCATTTTTATTTTTTTAATTCATCAAAGAGAATGCTAACGTTGTGAGCAGCTGCAGCAGCATAACGGCCCCTTCACCTGTGCACCCGTGTGTAGCTCTAAAGGGGGAATGATTGCTGATGTAGGGGTAAACAAAAACTTTCCCCCTTGCTTTGGCACTCAGAGAGGGCATGTGTGCATGCAGCTACACTACTCATGAACACTTCTGCTACCTCAAAAAGATGGAGAGCAACAGCTTGATGGAAGAAGGTGGCAGCTAGAGGAAGTATTACAGCTACAATAGTGCATCTGGAGCATCACCTACATTAGTGCAAAAATAATCAGCTAAATTTAAGGTAAAGTTTGTGCAATCTTTAAATAAGTAAGCTACTTTTAGCATCAGGGAGGAGACCTTGTTGATACTGTAGATCTGGGAACAACTTGTCAACCAGAGTGTTGTGGAGTTGTAGGTACACAAATTTGGTTAGTTTCAAGATAAATAGTGGCGAGTCCTTAAAAAGCTATAGCCATGCACTTTGTACATGGTCATTCATGCTTAGTATTTCTGTGGCTTCTTTGTGGCAAAAATCATAAATATGAGTGTTCACGTAAAGCAGAGTGAGAGCCTATAAGGTAGAGAAATTTCAACCTTTCGACACCTGTAATCTAAAATCATCTTACAACAAGATAACTGTTTCTAGAGATTATGCTGGAGATCTGCCCCAATTCAGAAAGTGTTTCATTTATTATTTTAACTTTTTTAATTCAGAAATTTCAGAAAGAGCGAAACGGTGATATATTTGGTTATGGTTTTCATACCGTCAGAACTTTACATTCTCCCATGCTTAGATGTAACATACGCAGCAATTCTACATTTATTACTTAAAACTTGTGTTAGATTCAACAGTTAGCAGATGGATTAAGCTGAAAAACAAGGTGCTGTTTTTAGAAGTGGTGAGGAGCAACATATATATGCTTCAAGTTCTGTTCAAAATTGGACAGTCTACACCTGCAGCATTGCTATAACAAGCCAATCGAGGTTCTGTTTTTGTCCTTCCTGTCGTTTGCTGTACACCTTCCAACTGAAGAGTTCTGTGTGGCATGAAGAGGATTTTATTTCCAAATCTGATGTCAAAGCAAAGGGGATCAAACTGACTCACAGATAAAGTGAAGTGCGACCTGAATCTAAAAACAATTTCTGATCTTAGTTAATTCATTTTTTTGCATTCTGGTGTATAAGCATAATGAGGTTGAAAATAAAATGTATGATTTTTTTAATTCGGTAAAAGTACAGGGGAAGAAGGAAGCAGCCGCTGCACTTGTTTGATTTTCCAGGCACATAGGTTGCAGCAACTACTGGGTCAGTTTCTTTCATTTTTGTCCAGTAGTCTTTATTCAAAGCTTTTGACTTACAGTTTCCATTACCACACTACTTTCTATTATGAAGGTTAAAACAAATTATCATCTTTGAAAATAATTAGACCTTTGATTTGTAACCTGAAGACACAAAAGAAGATCATCCATTTAATAAAAAAAAAAATTCTGTTTGAATCCTGTCAGAGTTACAGTAAACAGGTGGACATGAATCAAAACAAAAAAATCTCCTAATTAATTATCTGAGGACTTTTTTTTATACTAATTTAAAGGACTTTCACTCTTTACCCTGAGGTATTGCAGCAGGTCAATTTGAGTCTTCTCCAGGCCCACCCAGTTGCCATTCCAATCAGATTTCTTCTGATACAGTGGATATTTCTCTAGCTGTTCCCTCTGAGGCTTTGTGTAGGTATCTGGCTGTGCACAGAGTAAAAAAAAAGTTGTTAATTCTATTATTATGTGATTACAGTATGATAATGTAATTCATAATAAATGCTTGCATAAAAAATATGTGTATTATGTTAAAACAAATAAAGGTTTTAAGTAAATCAATGAAATATATATATAAACTGTAAACAGATGTAACACAACTTTCAAAACAAACAGCTTAGCAAGAAAAAAATAAACATGCCATGATAATAAGGTCTATTATGGAAATGAAATAGATCAAGGTGATATTTACAACTGTGCAATTGTATTCTTGGGGCACTATCGTCTTCAGTTGGTACAGCATTTTACACACAATGATGACACACGTCCAGACAGTGCAAACACTGGAAGCAAGGGGTTGATACTGGCTGTAGGGCAGTGCAAAGGCCCACGATGCCAGGAACACAACATTGAGCAAAGACACCTGCATAGGAGACAATAAAAGGGGTGAGAACATAAAAAATGGTCACATTAAGGGAACTATACCAGACATTTTTTGTCTACTTAAGAAAAACTTTGTACACAGTGTATTATGGGGTTTAAAGGTGTCATTTGGGAACTGATTCCGCAATAGAGAGAATACAGGCTCCTTTTTAGAAGAAATAAGCGGGAAAACTTTTCTGTGGAAAGAAAAGGATCTCATTCAGAACAAACAAGTAGACAAATGATGTACAACTATGAGAGAACCACATAATATTAATTGTATTACTAAAGAGCTCAAATATTGTTTTGCACAGAAACAAGATGGGTCACTGTAGGAAGAAGTCAGCTTAATTAAATAGCTAGTAAAATGCAAACCCTATAAGTCTGTGACTGACATGAAAAGTACCTCATTATGGACCGAACTCATATATTACCTTGCAAAAGTAGTGACATGTCTAAATCATTTTAACATTTTGTAACACTAAGAAACTTGAATGTACTGTACTTGGGTTTTGTGGGTAGGTATGCTGCTTTGTTTCCTTGAGAGTTAGATAATTTGCATGTTTCTATATAAGATATCCAAACATGGATCAGCCCTCTTTTTTTTGTCTTTTTTTCTTGGCTTTAGGAAATGCATGACCTCAAACAATAACACATCAGTTCACACTATTGTTCAGAAATATAAGCCCTACTTCACTTTTGACAAAGGTGCAACTATGACAGATTAGATGCACTGTAAACAGTCTGGAAAATGCCTCCTCTGTTTGTCTCGCACTCTGGGGATGGTTTGTTCCAGATGATGAGCACTCCCTGGTTTTTGCAGCTTGTAATTTTTGAATTTCAGCCAAAAAAAGTTTCATTCTGGTCTCCTCAGATGAAAGCATGCTCTTTAACATGTTTGTTATGTGATGTTATGTGGTGTTATGTTTGTACATGTGTCAAAGTGAAAAGCCTTCTACATGTTTTTGTTAACCAATATATTTCTTCTTGCGTGTTTAAAAGCAAGGACCACCATTTTGGAGTGAGTGACTAATTGTTATCCTCTTCACAGATCTTCCATCTGAGCTATGATCCACAGGAGTCCCCATGGGCATCTTGGCTGCTTCTATGTTTAATGCTCTCGGTAAAAAAAAAAATTCACACCAGCAAATGTTACATGTCCTTATGAAAAGGGCAACTTTTATTATTATTATGATTATGATTATTATTATTATATATTTATACAGCTGTTAAATAAAACAATTTGTTGTAAATTCTCAAGAAACACAGTTTATATTTCTATTTTCAGGTCATAAAATGAAGGAAAACGTGACACTTTATCATAACAGGGGATTCCATCTGTGGCATTTTTATATATAAGAAATTTGAAAAAAAAAAAACATTTTTATCACGATTCATTGTAGAAAGTCCAAAAAGCCACTAGTGGCTTTTCAAATTAGGTGAGTGCTAAAGGTGATTGGTTGCAATGGACTTCATTTAAAGGAAAAAGAGTGAATGGGAAAAAAACCATTGCACAGTAGTTTAGTGATGAAATATACTGTTTTGCACTGGTCTACAGACATTAAATGCCATTTTAACCTAATCAAGTTTGTGGTTGTAATAAGAGAGTAAAACTATTTAAATGGGTATCAATATTTCTGCAAGGTACTGTACATGCAACGCTGTTGCAAGTTTACTTTTTTTTTTAATATTCTAAGAAGTATTTCTCCATATTTCTAAAGTGCACTTAGAAAATGATGCTGCTCAATCTGAAGCAGATTCTTAAGTTCCTTTACCTCGTTGATGCAGACCATAACAATGTAACAAGATACGATCTTGATGATGTGGATCTCCAGTAGCCACCATATGAAGAGCTGCAGTTTGTGGAAGTACTCCAGGAACTTGAGGAAGAGCACGGTGAGGCGGTCGACCACCAGGTGCCACTTATTCTTAAAATCTGAAGAAAAAAAAAGACACGTTATTTACAATTTTTTCTTCAAACAGTCAGACATATTTATTAGTGGTCTCGGGAAAACATGTTCTTCAGGGCCTTTGTAGGTCTTTCAAAGGATTTATTTGGAAGGTGGCTTATTGTTCCCCACTTAGAGACAAGGAAAAAAAAAAGAAGCTTATAAGGGGAAGTGCCCCTTTGCAAGGCACTTCACGAATGAATGTGTGCACTTTTAAAAGCGCCATTGGTTAATGTGGTTCTGATGTTAAGGACTTCCTGAGGACTCCGAACGCAGATAGTGGCAGTCCATTAACCCACAGGGAGCTTTGTCAAAAGCTTGAGGTAAAGCCTGGAAAACATATAGGAACTCTGCTGAGGCCTGAAGACTGAGAAGAGGCCCAAGAGTTGGCCGGGATCCACAGATGAGCTCTGGAGCTGGAAGGCTAAGGACCTCCGACAGCAATCCAAGAGAGAACCCAAGATGGAGTTCAGGAGCAGAAATGCCGGAGACCTCTTGAGCAGAAGTATTAAGGTGAGGCAGTTTGTCCTCAAACCCATCAGGAAGAGAAACACTGAGAACATCTGGAGCAGGAACAAAAGGCATATCCACTTGTACACTCTCGTCAAATAACTCTGAACCTGGGGCCTGAGGCGGCAGCAGCTGGACAGGATCCCTTCCTAAAAATGAACACCAGAACACGAAGCAGGCTGAGGGCCTGTTGGCACAGGGCTGGACTGAACCTCGCAAAAGAACAGTGGGGTGCTTAAAACTGGCTGAGTGGCCCAACTTGTATGCATGTGCCTTCTCTGCATGGATGGAGCTCTGCTCTGGATGGGGGATAAGAGCTGGCATAACGAGACAGACCAGTTCCAGGAGGGAGGATGCCAGTTTTAGGCCCCTGAATGGTAACTGATCCTCCTCCACTTCCTAAGCCCCATACAAGTTCTGTACCGGTTGCTAATGGGTTGCAAAGACCAAGATAACATTTGTTACCTAAACCATGCTTCTGATAGTCTGACCCTGTTGTCATCGTTTGTGGCGGAGAAAGATTGAATCGGCAACAGCATAGGACATACTGGATTTCAAAATAGGTTTTAAAGACACAAGGAACAGGCCAAGTATAAACAGAAAATTGGTGTCATTCCAGAAAACAGTGCCCTTCAATCTTATGATTTAAAATGATTTACTCCTCCACAGCTCCTGTTCTTTTACCTTTATTATGAGTGGGATGAGTTACATAAGTAGGCAAACTGGCCTAAATAATGGGATCTGGAAAATTTTTGTGTCTTAAATATTTCAAATTTTGCTTAAAGGCTGGCAACAGTGAATTTTAAATGCAGTTTTTGCACAAAAATTGTAGACACTGACTTAAATATCGGATTTTTTAAACTTTAGGTTTAATGATCTGGGAAGTAGGACGTTATGTAAAACTCAGTTTTATATTCTCATAAAGGATATAAAATGTCCAGCTCAGAGCGTTTTTAACAGAGGTCTTGTTGTTTGGATAAGAACGGATATCGCAGCGACAGCTCATTATAAACCAAGAGGTCCTGCGGGGCCCTGTTTTATTACCTCTTTAATTTTCTGTGTATATAAACTGCATTTCAATTTAAGAGCAGCTTGACTTTCTGAAGCCATAGTTGATGTCAGCAGGAGAGAGAAAGTGAACAATGCGTCAGAAAATAAAAGTAGATATAAATCCACAGAATGCAGACATAAAAAAAAAAAAAAAAAATCTGTAATGCAACCCATTTTTTACCGCTTGGGCTAGACTGATAATTACTAGCTGGTGGGGCAGAGAACTGGCCATTAAGAACTGTATGCCACATGGTAAATACCAGGCTGCCTGCAAGAATGGGTCTGCATACTCACAGCTGATTGGAAATGTCTATAAATAAATAAAAAAATTTGAATTTCAGCTGCAAACAAAATAATTTACATGATGCATAGTGCAAACTAAATACAGCCTTTGCAAAAAGTTCAGTATGCAATGTAGAATGCTGTGGCTTCACACATTCTATCCAATCTCAATCATTGCAGACGTGGTGAAATCTGTTGGTAAATTTAGAATCACTCTTCTTCTCAGGACTCCTAAGGGTTCTTCAAAGGAGCATTACTGTTCTGTTCAAGGTCATCTCAAGGCATCAAAATGAAGCTTTCAGCACATTTAGAGTGTGGACCTGTGTTGCCCTGTACCTGAGCTCTGCTCTGTGCTCGGCTCTGGCTCTGTTGCAGCGCTGCAGCGCTGACTGTCCTCTGTGCTGGACTGGCGTTGGTCGGAGAAGCTTTTGGGCTTCTCGTCACTCATGCTGTCGACAGTGTCCGTCACAACAACAAGGGCCTGCTCCGTCTCGTTCCCTGAGCCCCAGCTCTGCTGCTCCTCCTCCTTCTCCTCCTTGTCTTTGGGGAGCGTAGCCTCAATTGAGCTGGCACTGAGCATGGTGAGGTCCTCCAGGCTTGCAGCAGGCTCCGCCAGTCTGAAAATATAGGGGCATGGTTATACCACTTGGACGTTTGTCAATGTTGTTCTGCACGTGACTCTTTTAATATACTTATGAGGACCTCTGGGAGTTTTTACTATCACCCCCTAAGTTTGGTGATTAGATTGTTTCTGTCTCCTCATCAGGTATTTTCCTAGGTGCAGTAAACCTACTTGTTGACCCATTAAATTAAAGGAATATATTAATCCACCAAATATCAGCTTTTTCATTAACTAATAAATGTTGGCTACTATTCTTTTCCAATCATCAGTAGGTCTTTCACAGTGATAAACTTTGACTGAGCTATAAAGTCCCTGGTTTATGTTCTTTGGATTACTTTTGTCTAACTGGACGGATCGTCTAAAGGCAGATATGTTCTTAGTAGGAAACATCTTTATTCTTCTACAGCTTAACCAAAATGAAGGAAGGGAAAAAGCTAGAAATAAATAAAACAAATTAAAGAAATTAAGGAAAAACAAAAAAATCAATACAAGAAACAACGGGAAATTTGATAAAAAAAGAATTAAGAAAAAGACGGAAGGGAGAAAAATGAAAGATGGAAAGACTCAAGGAAAAGACATCAGAAGATTTGCAGTGAGATACAAAATAAGAGACATCGGAGGGAAAAAGGGATAGAACTAAGAAAAGAAGGAAAAAAAGAGACAGGATAGGGATGTAAGGAAGTATATATAAAGGAGACCAAAAAGGCAGCGCGCAGTTAGGTCAGGGGATGGCCTGAACACTTCTCACATTTGCACCCAGACTTCTCTCCCTCTATTTTTCTCTGAGAATAGACATATTTAAATATTTTGGTCAACTGACTGAGACTACTGCAGACCGATGCAAGCTTCCCTGCCAAGAGAAATGGCTGTAAAGTCAAAAAACATGAAGTCTGATGTAAGCCTTGGAAATATTTCTCCTTCAAATCAACATCAAAGCAGGACTGTACACTTTTTGCTTTATTTCATTATCATTTAATAAAAAAACATAGACTAAAAACTTCAATTATTCTAAGATTCCCATTTGTTACATATTTTTCTTTGAGTTTTTTATTTTTTATTTTAAAACCAGGTATTTTAAAAGTTTGGCCTAAAACACAACTTCCTTTTACATCATTTTGACATGACGAAATTGTAATCGGAGTATAGAACCCAAATAGGTTTGAGTTATTTCCTTTTCCTTTTTTTAAAGAGCCTTTGTATTGTCACATAAGAAAGCCGAAGACACACATTATACACAATGAGAACTGGTCCTCTAACATTGGAGGGCCAGTTCGGTGCAGCAGTCTGTTTCCTGTATTGTTTTATCTCTGCACTGCGATTGTCCAAATGGCTCTTTTCAAGGTACACTAACTACCTGTACGCAAAGCAGAGAAAAGGCTGAATCTTTCCTTCTAGAAATAAAACCTATTAACTTTTTGGAGGAAATTTTATCAAGCATAAACAACTCATTAGAAGTTTGTTTTTATGGTCTATAAAACAAAGTAAACTGCAGCAGTTCTGAGCTGTGGAGGTAAAAGAATGACAGTCTGCAGACCTGCATAGGCACATAGCGATAACTTTCACCAATAAAACCATGCAAACTTTGTCATTTTCTTGGATAATTAGACAGCTGTACATTAAATATTGAGGTCCTCATACGTATACAAATACAAACCCAATTATTCACATTGATGCAAAAGTTCAATAGGGATTAATCAGCTCTAAATGCTACCTGAACAGTATTTCATCAGGCATTGTAATTATAAAGCAGTGCACATTCCTTCTGCATTCTTTAAAAAAATCAATGTTATTCCATTACTTTCATCTTAGAGCAGCTAAATATCAGCTAAAGGGAGGCAGTAACCCTCCTGTAAAGTCTCCTCAGGCAATGGAGCACTGTCAAGGTTCAGGTTTGGCTTACACAAACCGGCTGCATATCAAGGCAAGCATTCTGCCATCCAGCAGTCAACACTTACTTGCTCTGTTGAGAAGGAATTTTTTCTTTGATGCTGCTCAGGACAATAAAGTTACACAGATGTGAATGATAACACAAGAAGGAGATCAGACCTGAAAATCACTCAAATATCCACACACATTCAGAGTGCATAAAAACTGGCCACAGGAGTAAAGTCATTTAAGGGAGACAGGCTTTATTAGCAGGATGGGATTTTTTTCTAGGGCATAAAAAGGATGTGGTTCATTGGGAAGTTGCTGAGGAGAAAGATGATGATCTCACAGATTCAAACATGCTGAGAAAAAAATATTTCTGTCAGAAGAATTTAGGTTTAAAGAACTTTCTTAGGCAACAAGCAGAACACAAAAATATAGAAAACCTGCATGGGAAAACCAGTCCTGTCATGTAAATGTAAACATCTCAAATCCAGGAAAATTCATTGTTGTGCAGCAAAAAAAAAAAAAAAACAAGGAAATAAAAAAGGTTTGGGAAAGGGACAGTCATGTCCTTAGACGCTGGGATTCAACTGAGGTTAAGATGGTGACCACAGAAAAAGCGAGCAGATACCCACCTATTAATGATCAAATCGACCCGTTCTCTGACTTTAACATGGCTGTGAGAGAAGGGCGGCAGAGAAAACATGGCAGCCGGTCACAGACAAGAAGCAGCTGAGCCGAGCGAAACAATAACCAAACACATAACAGTAAACCAAAGAACCACTCCCTCACACTGGGACATGAGAAATGATGAGCACAGTGGTTATAATGGACCTTTAGGAGAAAATGTGAAAGAAAAAAAATAAAGCTAATGCATTCAACACACGGTCCATCTAGCATGCATTTATCTGTATGTTAGAGTAACTGGGTTTTCTGGAATAACATCTGCTTCTTAAATAGTTTTCAGCCTTCAAAAAGCCTATGGTGAAAAATTATAAACCAGGAGGTAATACAGTATTATAGTCACCACTGGTAAATTCAGATCACAACATTTAACCATCAAGGCTGTTTATTTTTTCCCAGAAGGTCTGCATAGCGGTAAAAACAATAAATATTATACAGTATCCCAGTCAGGTTCGAAAACAAATAAGAGCTCCTGTTCTCTGTAATGTTAGTTTCAATCAGTATTTCCTAATTTCGTGATGTATTTTCTGTCATAGTCAATTGAATTACTTATCACAATTTCCCCATTGTTGAACAATAAAGGGACTTTCTATTTTAAATAACATGCTGTGGTCATTTTTGCACATCTCTGTTGTGTCTGCTTTTTTTCACATTATCATTACTTATTATTACATTGATTATTCATTCTCCAGATGTCCAGTATTTATATTGTAAAAACACAGTACAGTTTATTTTTCTTAACTCTGTCACCTATTCTGTTATTTTTTATACACTTTTTAAGGTCCACATTTGTGTGACCACTTTTGCTATAATTGTTTGCTGCAGTTACACAGCAATTCCCCCATTGTGGGACAATAAAGGGCTCTTCTATTCTATTCTATTCTATTCTATTCTATTCTATTCTATTCTATTATATTATATTCTATTATATTCTATTCTAGTGGTATTTTTATTGTAAAATGACCAAACTTTAGGAGTCAGAAATCAAAAACCAGATAACATTTAGGGGGAGTAAAATACATCACCTCAAAATAATAACAGAAAACAATAAGCCAAACAAACACCAGTACAAGGTCATCTAGAGCCTTGATTCTCAGACTATTTTGTAAGTACCAATGGAGCTACATAAACTCCTTAAATTACCATGTACCATTTAAAGTCCTTAGTGTAAAACATACTCGTATTAATTATCTACAGGGTAAATACAGAAAAATAAATGTTATAATAATCAAAAAAGAAAGATTAGCCAAAATATGGCAGCACAAACATAAACCTTTCAAAAGGGGATAAATTTGTTGTTCTCGTAGTGGTTTCCAATTACTGATGTCGATCTAGAAATTAACATCTCATGTTTCAAGTGGGAACACCTGAGTGAAATGTAAACACTACTGCAGTGCAAGCTAATAAAAGTGTATTTATTAGCTCTTTTCACCAGAAACTATAAAAACATGCGCTCTAAAGACAGCTGCATATGCACGGCAGACCCTATGATTAAACAAAGTCACTTGTTTTTCACTTGTTAGATTTCAAGCTCTAATTTCTATGGAGCTTTTAGGTCATTCTTTAAAATTCAAACATGAAAACTTTGTTTTGTTGTTGTTGCAACCTGTGGCTCTGGACTGCTAGTGGCTGTTTGAAACCTGTACAATGTCTCTTCAGAGAGGCTAAAATGATATAGAGAAACAACATATTTAGTAGAATAATGCATACCAGTCTTAGAAAGTTTATTGTGTTTAAAAAAAAAGGTTTTTTTGAATTCTCACAACAGAATGAAATTAAAATACAAAAAATAAAGTTTCAGAGCTACTTTTCTTGTTGTTAGCTTGGAAATGATCTGTTTTTTATTTCAAACAAATATCCTATGGAGGAAAATCTGTGCTTTATTAAATGTTTAATGATTTTCCTCATTTTTAAGCTAAAACTACAAATAAACTGTTGATTGTTTAAAATGAAAAAAAAAAAAAAAATCCTATAGTATATTTTTAACAAAGTTAAAATTAAGGTTTGTTTTATTCATATTTGGAGATAAACAACTTTTAATCAGCCAGGTTAGAGACCCCTGGTCTATGTGATCAGTGATTCTAACAAATGGTAATAAAAACAGCATTTAGATGTATTGCACTTTAAAATGCCCATGTTATATTTTATTAAATAAATGAATTATTTAGACAGTGGCAGAGAGAAAAGAAAGGAAAGGATATGCAAAATACTGTTAATCCTTTGTTTTCTCTTCTGGTACTAATCACAGGACTAGAATAACTTTTACAGATCAAATAGGAACCACTTAAGAGTGCTTTTTATATTTAAAGCTTAAAAAATCGTAAAAATCCTAATGAGTCGAGTTCGGTGACTTTAGGCAGAGTACACCTTATTACGATAAGAACATTATATCACGGTTAGGTCTTTAAAAAGATCACCAAAAAACCTTCCAGAACCAAAGCTTGTAAGCCGCCCCTGTTATTTTAAACATGTGAACATAAAGAAATTTAATAAAACATTATACTTTGACTTCTAAGCACATCCAACCTTAAAAAAATCAGAGTTATCACCTGTAGATGGTGCTTTCTTCTTTGGCGATCACGGCCTGGAGATCAGTGAGCTGGAGGAAGGGTTGGTGGAAGTAGTGCAGGTGGAGAATACACGCTAAGAGGAAGGAGGTGGGAATGAAGATCCTGGTGAAGAGCATGGACACTGAAAACCGCTCCAGACCCAAGTCCTTTAACCTTTAACAATTAAAAAAAAAAAAAAAAAGTGGAAAACTCAGGTTTAGTGAATAATCAAAGATTTGGTATCATAACTTAAAGTGAGCTTCACATTTCTACACTAGAACAAAAACAAGATACTTTACCTTGATTTCAACATTCATATGTATATTTGATCCAAATGAGTCAAAAATGATTAAATAAATGAAATAAAATAAAAAAAAAAAAAAAACTGGATGTTTTTCCATAGATGTGTCACATGTTTACACGCTAAAAACAGTTCCATGTGAAACACACTGTAAAATTTAAAATATGTTGAGAGTTCTACCACAATTCTAAATATTTCCAAATACAAAATATCATTTCCAAATATTAGACTTTAGAAGAAGTTTTTGCCATTCTTTTTAAATAAAACTACAAAATCCAATTCTGATTCCAATTCTAAAATAAAAAGACGTTGGGAGAATCTTCAAAGCGTTGGCTATACCTCTTATGGGATATTCTAATGTATTATATAGTTTTAGCATTTATGCTCTCAATAAATGTTTTGTTTTCATAATGTGAAAGCATTTCACATGAGAAAGGCTCACCGTATCCTTCACGTATGTGTGTGATATATATATATATATATCCAATATATATATATATATATATATATATCCATCCAACACTACTTACACGTACTTCTCAACAATAGCTGTATATGATCTGTAAATCTTTTATCTGCTATTTCATTTTCTATCATTATTTATCCTGTATTATAACCCCACTATCTATAATCTATAACCTAACTTTCCTGTATAATCTGTATATAGCTTCCATTTCTATTCATTTTATAGCCTCTTGCAATTACTCTCTGGTTATATACTGTATACCATTTATAGTCCATACATGCATAGTTTCTGTACACATGCAAATAAATATTTATATCCTCTATGGCACTTCTGGATAGATGCAAACTACATTTCGTTGCTTTGTATTTGTGACAGTGTAATGACAACAAAATTGAATTCTATTCTATATATAAGTTTTTATGTGAAAAATCTATTTTTTTTTTTCCCAAATATCCCCAACTCTACCCTTTGCTATGCGTAGAGTAAGGATCCAGTGTTTATTAATGGGTTTCCATATGAGTGAGGGGCAGCTACCTGGTAATAAGTCCGTTCTGAGATTGATTTAAAAATATGCCAAAAACTTCTCAATCGAGTTGCCAACTGATCTGCATGCTGGTGTGTGTGATATATGGATAGGGCTTGTAAGCACTTTGGGTGACAGTTGTTACATCGGTTTCACAATCATTTCTATTTCAGTAGTCCTATGAGTTCCTCATGGCCACCAGATGCTCTATATCCTGGTTATGATCTGATTTCCAGTTTATCTACAAACAATTGACACAAAATGTTAACAAAAAATATTTTCCCATGCATGAAACCTATTTTCCATATGTTTATCACACATTATATTATATCAGATCAGAACTTTTCCCCCTATCGAAGTTTCTTGAAATTGGGAAAAGATTTGGCAGAGAAAACACAGGGTTTCGGGTAAATCAATGCTATGATGAGTAAGCTGTTTGATCTTGTCCAGCTGTCTTTTTGTAGGGGTGGGGAAAACCAAATATGAATCAGCATCTCCCATCAGTGGCTACTCACTTGTCCTCATCTTTCATACCCAGTGCTGATTCCCAGAATTCTTTAGAACCGTCAAACTGGAAGGTGTAGATAATGGTAAGGACCAGCATGGTGTACATCACTACAGTCATCCAAAAGTACTTTAGGATCCTTCTCCACCACTCATAGTGCACCTACAGAACACAGGAGTATAACATATCACTGGGTTTTAAACCAAAAAACATCAGGATTCTTTATCAGAAACAGAAGAAATAACATCAAAGAAATTCAGGACCTATTAATTTTACAAATATAAAACCCTGGCATAAAATATATAAATACTATTCAGGTGGGTTTTTTTTTTTTTTTTTTTTTATATACACTGAACATGTCTCAACTGTTTTCTACTGGACATATTCTAATAAAGTGTGGCTCTCTGTTGTAACAATGAGCCATTTTCGATTTACAAAATAAACGGGAATAAATAAAAACATTTTACCCATTCAAACCTTTTATATTTTTTTATGTTTGCCATATTTTTCCACAAAATGTTAATTTGTGTTATTTTTTAGGACTTGTTTGTGACAAATTATCAATGTGAATACATTTCAAACCTATGTAGGACCAACTCTGCCATATTTAAAAATAAATACAGAAATAAATAAATGCTCAATAAATATATAAGCATACAATTAATTGCCACCAAAAATACAATTAAAAAATGCATGTAAGTAGAAATTAATTTTTACAGTGAGACATAAATGTATATAACTCTTTTAATTAGCTTCTTTATTTATTTGCCTTTGTAATATTTACCTTATTTATTTTTTGTCATTATAATACATTATAATCTTCAACTTTATTTTTTAATTACTTATATTTTTAAGTATTTATTTATGTGCATGTTATAATATTTTTGTCTGTTTTATTCTTCCTTTGTATTTTTTTGCCCTAGATATTTCTTCGCCGCTATTTATTTCTGCCTGCTCTTTTTACATTTCTGCCTGTCCTTTTACATTTCTGTCTGCATTTCTGCCTCATTACGCAAATGAGGAGGGGGTGTGTCCCAGGAGTCAACTTCTGCTCATTGGTTGGCTTGGCGGTCCATCTTCTTAACTCACAGAGCTCAGAGTACTAAGTTAAATGTTCTCTTTTCTGTTGCTGTTGTTCAATAAAATTACGTTTTAAGATTATTTGAGGCGAGAACATTATACTTTTAAGCATCAACATATGGCCCATTCACAGATTTAATGCGTAATTTAAAAGAAAATGTCCTGAACTTGATTAGACCGCGTCAACCAGCGGAGCTCCGAAGCTAACGGCAGCCATGTCTAACGGCAGCCCGTCTGCAGCGGCCCTCTCTCGGCATAGTCGTGTGTGAAGGACCGCTGGCTATGATGGCGATTTTTTGGTGTATTTGTATAAACGACAAAAAAATAAATGAGGTAAATATTACAAAGGCAAATATAAATAAAGAAGGTAATTAAAAGATTTATATACATTTATGCCTCACTGTATAATTTAATTTCTACTTACATTTATTTGTTTATTGTATTTTTGTTGGCAATTAATTGTATGCTTATTTATTTATTAAGCATTTATTTATTTCTGTATTTTTAAATATGGCAGAGTTGGTCCTCCATACAAACTCACCTGGTTGAATAAATGTCAAGAAAAATAAAAAGGATTCATAGGTTTCAAAATGTTTAACCCAATAATCCTTGAAAAAGCATACAGATACACTTCAAGGACTTTGTAAAGGAGTGATCTCACAAAAAGCAAACAAGGCTGACCTTTCACCTCACTTGCCTGCCGATGGTTGCTTGACAGTAATCTCAGGGCGATCATTTCTTTGAACAATGCAAAAATACCTGCTAAACTTACAACCAGTCACTTTTTTAAAAACAGACACAAAAGGCGCATCTTCATCCTAAAACACAACCACGTCAACTCCTTGACTCGTTACACAAAGCAAATTAACGTAAACAGTTTGTTGAAATTTTGCCATTTCAGTTGGCACAGTTCAAATCACTCCATGGCATTGCTGACTGTCAATTTGTTCCTGATCATGTCCTTACATAGAGATGGCATGTAAAATGAGTTTACTTATTCAGTTCCTTTTTATCAGGTGAGAATGTACCTTAAAGGGTTTTTGGAGACTGAATATTTTTCTATATGATCTTCATGTTCTCTTCCTGCTACGTTTAACTAGTTGTTTCTTTACTCTAAACCCCCAAAGCTGAGAGACTGCTGATAATCATGATATGGAAAATAAGGTGTTTGAAAGACATTAGTGCTTTAAAATGTCACATTTTAAAATGTCACATGTCAAATTTTTCGCAAAATTTCTAAAAACCCGCCCTCTCCAATAAAAACAAAAATGCACATGCACAACCCTGTACCTGCTACCAAGAGGGAACGCCTATTAAATGCGTGTGAGAGCATGCACAAGCTCATTTCTCCTCTGTAAAAAATAACATTATATTGTGTGTTGGTAAAATCTATTAGTACCACTTATATCAAGGAGTGATTTTACATATTATTTCCGCTGAGTATCGCTAGATAATCAGGATCGCCCCATCAACCAGTTGCTACTTTAATACAGCTTTGATTTAATTAAGCTGACACAAAGCAATTAATGGTCTGGGGGAATGTGAATAAACAGCTGATGTAGGTACAGTACCTGGTACAGAGCCACACAGGAGAGTAACATCATCATGTAGATGATCTTGTACATGACGATTGTCCCTTCAAAGCTGACGATGAAAAACATCCCACCACAGATGTAGATCCAGTATTTGACGAGAACACCCATCACCAAGCTGCCAAGAACATGCAGGAGGTCCTGCTCCCCTCCCTCCTCTTTGTCTTTTTCCTCTACAAACGTGGACAACACAAGCATACAAATATCAGAAAACATTTAAAAAATAATTATAATTTATTTTCAGACCAAACAGAATATTTATTTGTTGATATTTGTTTTAGATTCCTTACTTTTGCAGGGAAAATGGTTGTACAGACAGATAATTATAACAATCTTTACATTTCAATTAGTTAATATATATTACATCAAATTAAATAAGTTTCAATTTTTTTGGTGTAGATACCACAGTCTAGCGCCCAAACTGGACGCTAAACCCCACCCGAGGGGGTCGGAGTTTTTTTACAGGATCACGATATGGTCCTTAAGGCAAGGAGCAAAAATTTCATAATATTTATATATGAATGTCCCAAAAACAGATAAATGTACCACAAAATAGGTAGATGTCACATTACCTTATCTAATAAATTTAAAAAAAATTAAATATACCATAAATCATAAAATGCGCAGTTAAATAATTAAAATTCTCTTTAAAATGATGAATTGCATTACTACCAATGTGAATACATTTGATAACAAATAGAATCACTTAATGGACTATATGCCAAACTCCACTAGTTCCTGAACTTCAGTCCATTTCTTTGTTTCCCATCTGTCATTACTGGACAAACTGATTAATCCAGGTGTGTCTGACCTCAGTAACCATGACAACATTAGCCAGACACACCTGGATTAATCAGTTTGTCCATTAATGAAAGACAGGAAACAAAGGAGCTGGCTGAAGTTAAATAAATGAATGAATAAATAAATAAATAAATAAATAAATAAATAAATAAATAAATAAATAAATAAATAAATAAGGCATAAAATAACTATGTGTTTTATGGGATCTGTATCACTGTTATTTTGGGATCACAGGCTGAAATACTGATTAGGACCATCTTACACTGCAGGGACCTGATACTAATAAAAAGAATAGCATACCCTCCTTCTTCTGACTGTCCACCAAGACATCCAAGAGACCTGTGTTCTCTTCTTTTTGTTTTTCCTGTCTCTCGGTTAGTGTTTGTCTCAGCAGCAACCAGAATGTCACCAGACACATCATCTAGACAAAAATAAAACGGTTAGACTCAGACAAGAAGGAAAAGAACGGATGAATTAAATGCAGTTAACATAAACTCATTCAGAGAGAGTTACGATTGCAGATGTGCACAGTCTATGCAGTAACTCAGAGCTAAGTGTGCAGACGTTAAAGCACATGTTGCGGTTATCAGACACTTTAAAGTAAACCTTTGTTGGCTGTAGTTATGAAATATTATTGCATTTTCTGTCAACCAAACGATAAAAGCGCAAGGCATTGTTTAGAAAAAAAAAAGAAGTATGGGGCAAAAGAAAAAAAAGAAGGGATGTTTGTAAAATCTTTAAATTCTTAGAGCTATTCCATTATTTGGCAAAACACACACTGTGCAGTTTACATAACAGTCTAATTTCACAACTCAGCTACCGGTAAAAAAAAAAAAAAGAAGTAATTCTGAATAATAACTGCATTCAAACCTTGGATGAAAGGGAGTGGAAGGGGTTTTTCTTCGTAACAAAGAATCCTGCGACTGGTTGCATATTCTCGAAACTCCAAATATACTGAAGCACTATCACCAGATTGCCGTAGGCCACCATGAAAGGAGACGACAGCATGGCGTAACGTCTCCGGTCCCTCACCATCCACAGCACACAGGACCACATGAGGAAGACGAAAGTCAGCCAGCTGACATATGTGATGCTCCACGCCTGCAGGAGGAAAATTGTCGACTTTTAATGAGTTATGAGTACCAGCTGTAAAGTCATTAATATATGTGACTGTATAAGGTTCTTTGCTCTATGGTGCTCCACCCTGAAATTCATACAGGACAGCAGTTTATTTATTTATATTTTGACAATTAGGCATGGCTCCTCCAGCAACATCAAGGTAGACTAGATTTCTTAAAAATGTTTTAAAAGTGTTAATTTATGAGATTTTAAAGAAAGTTTAAATGTTTATTTTTCTTTCCCATAGATGCCCTTAAAATTGCCCAACATGTAAATTGAGCTTTCTTTATTTACCTCACTTGTCTCAAAAAACTCCTTTAGTGAGAGACTGATTTGGGACATGCTGCACACTTTTGTTCACCTGATTACTACTGCAGGGAATGAAGGTAATGGTTGGATCACAAAAGACCAGCCACAAGTGATCTCAGAGCCAATCACAGACAGCAAATGAGCACGAAAATTTTGCAGTGAGAGTAATAGGGCCAAATGAGCAGCGTAAATGATTAAATATTAAGGAATAGTCCTCTTTTTTGCTGAAAAAGGTTACATATTCTTTTCAAAATACCTTCTATATTAAGTTACCATTCTGACCTCAATGACATTTTACCTCTGAATGAAATAGCTTTGCGATCGTAGCAGCAAAGTGTGATTCTTTTTCCCTTGGTGAGATTTTAACTTGCTGCCACATTAGCCAGTTGAAAGTACTATCTATGTGCACTGCCAGTCAGCTGGCTGAAGGAAATTAACAAGTTCCTGATTCAGTAGCAGATAATTCCCAAGATAGCTCAGATGCTTTAAATCGATCTGTCGCTTTAAGTTTGAAGTGGACATGGCTGATGTAAAGACTTGTTTGCTAAGTCCCGGTGGGCACAGTTTGCACAAAAACTTCAGTTTTTTTCTGTTCAAGTTTGCTTGCATTAGTTCATAAAATTTTGCCAAGAGGTAGGGCTGGGCAAAAGATAGATTCAATTAATTCATTCAAATTAATTTTATATAGGTGTGTTTGTATTTGAAGAACTTTGGTTGTGTATAGTATTGCATATTTTAAAATGGTTCCCGCTCCAGATAGCTAACATGCCAGCTGTTAACAGAAGCATGGCTGCCAATTGCGCTGCAGAGTAGCGATGTGCCCCTTTCATAGCCAAAGACATGGTGACCAATTTGTACTTAATACTTTTCTAAATAATTAAGGGTGAACAAAATCGTAAATCAAATTAAAAAAATAATAAAATTGGAGATTTTATTTTTAGGCCATATTGCCCAGCCATACCAAGCAGTCTACAAAACTGGCATCCAAAAATATCAGTAGATGAGTCTGAATTGCGCACTAGTACTAGCATTAGACATGCTGGTCTGCCATGCTGTTTGCCGTAATAAGTGTTGTAAAACCTGACGTTATCCAATGAAAAGTATCGTTATCAATTGGATCAAACGTTAAGTGTGTGGGTTGCTCTGCTCATTATTCAGACTGAACGTCACTGCGGTTTACGTTCATTTCTTCAAAACTGATGAGTTGAGTTTAACATTCACTAAAAATATGAACATATCCAGTGAACGGCGTTCATTGAACGTATTCATGCACAACACTGACTGTCATATGTGCTGAATGAAGCAGCAGAGGATTTCATTGCATGAGAAGATGACAAGTCAAATGCGATGACCTGAATAAAACACAAGGTTTTTTGTTTTAACAATCAATATAAAAATGATGTTGTTATTTGCTAACCATCCCTTTGCTCAACTGACAGATATATGCAGAATTTCAAACTTAGCAAAACGACAGAAAAATTCTCAGAAAGCTTGTAGAGAGCTGCATATTTTTAGGCAAAAGTTAGTTTGTTTTTGGTCATATTTCAGTCATTATTTTAAACCTTTTGCATGCAAAATATTGAATTATGCAGAATACTGAATGTAAGATTAACTATATACAAAGAAAATAGGTCATACTAAAATCATAGATTTTCAGAGAATCCATCAAGTTGAACAAAAAAAAAAAATAACTTTTCGAAAATCTTTTTTTTCTTTCCATCAACTTACACTTACTAATCCTCTATAATAAAGAGGCTGGAAAATGAGTGTCTTTACAAAGTATGATTAAAACTAGGAATTCACATTTTAGGAGTAGGATTTTTAAATATAACACTTTTTTTGTTGGTTTTTATATTCATCCAGATCTGGAAATACCAAAAACTACTGTTGTTATTTTTCCCCTTCTTGGGTTTATGCAAAGGAAGTTTAAAATTGCAAATAAAAATCAAGAGTATGTATTAATCTATAGGTGGGAAAATAGTTTTTATGTATCTTGTTTTTTTTTTTGTGTTTTTTTTATGTTATTTTTTAATGACTTAACATCATTAACAAATAGGTAATGTTACATGGTAGTCCAACTTTCATCCCCAATACTCACCATCATGGCTATTAGAGCACATATGTAGCTCTGTTTCATGATGAAATGGAAGAATTTAACCATTGCTCCGACTCCTTTTTTCTTAATGTCATTCTCCTCATCCTCTGACTCTTTCAGTGCCGAATCTTCTGGGGGTAAGCTCACTTCATACACAGACTCTTCTTTCTTCTCTGCTGAGACGATAAAAAAAGGTTATATTTTGTATCTGTTTACTAAATGGGCGAGTATGTACAAAGTGGTCCTTGTTCTTTAAAAACATGTGAATTGATTAGTTAAAGTATTCTTAGTTTTTGAAACATTTGGGTTTTTTTTTACGATAACAAAGAAATTAGCAAATTATCTATTTTGACATTACAAAAGGTTAAACTGCAGTATCTATACTGCTACTTAAGTAACAAATCTGTGTACTTTTTACATCACTGCTATTATCCAAGTTAAAAAATTTTAATCGAAATGTTGGTTACATATGACGTGTTTTTTCTCTGGCCAGAAGTTAAATTGCAAATCCTCCCTCTTCAAGTTGGCAATCCAAAGACGAACCCGTGGTGGATCATGAGTCGGAAAGATGAAATAACTTATTTTGTCGCTTTGTCGAATAATTTTTCACTTTTACCCGATGTATTACAACATCCAACTGCCATGCATTTTGGCATTGTCCCTTTGTCTATAGCTCTTGTGGATTTCAATAGTGAAGTCCTCTCAAAATCAAAAATAATTGTTGTTGATTGCAGTTGTGTATAATAGTTCCCATTGATTTTGCTTGTAAAGCGGGGAGAGTGGCGCTAGGCTTGCCGCACTGTGACATCACTGCCTGAAGGCCGCTCCCAGACTCAGTGATTGCAACAAATTTAAAACATTTATTTTTTTACTGATAAACCCTAAATTAATTAAATTATCACGAACTATTCATTTTAGATATACATAATGATCCAACTAATGGAAGACCAGTTTACATAGGGTCATTTTTAGTTGTGCTAAGAAGAAGAAAATCAAAACTGAGGTAAACACTGGATTTATGTGTAGCTATCTGCTTCAATTTGCCTGTAGCTTTACTGTAAATACACTGGGGGACAATAAAGTATAACTCTAATCTCTCTTCTATTTTTCATGAAAAGCTTATTGATCTGTTTTTCATATCATCGATCAGAGTGTCCCAACTAATCCAGGCACTAAAAATCTAACAAACAACAATACCAGCTACCCCTTCCTCCAGAAGGGGTACCTTTTAGGAGCTTCATGGTTCTTTTCCTGTTCAACTTCCCCTGCTGACCACTGATGGTCAGGGTGTAGGCAGTAAACAGCAGTAAAAAAAAAAAAAGGTCTGATCACAGGCCAAACAATCTCCATCTTTGGCTAAAGAACTTTCCTTCCGTTTTCAAATCCGACCTCTTGCTGTACACCAGGGGACAAACATGAAATGTCTGATAGCTGTGTAGAAACATACTGGTTGTGTTTTAGTGACATCAGGAGCTTAAAAAAAAAAAAATGTAGGTAACCATATCAAACTGAAAAATGAAGGCATTGGATAGTTCAAACAAAACATTTAGTCCACAGAGCTAGTCAGAATTAAAAGATTTTTTATTATTAAGTCTTCAGGCCTCTAAATATTTTTCTGTTTTATATCTTGTTTTGACTCAAGCATTGTCAATGCTTTCCTCTGCGTTTCTTTACATCATGGTTTTGGTATGTACGGAAGAGGATTAGGGCCACTGAAAAAAAAAAAAGAAAAGTTAACTGATTTTTACATTATTTTTTTTTTCAGTTTAGTATGGGAAAAAAGTCAGAATTCTGAGATTAAAGTCAGAATTCTGAGAAAAAAGTCAGAATTCTGAGATGAAAGTCAGAATTCTGAGATTAAAGTCAGAATTCTGAGATTAAAGTCAGAATTCTGACCTTTTTCCCATACTAAACTGAAAAAAAAAATCAGTTAACTTTTTTTTTTTTCAGTGGCCCTAATCCTCTTCCGTAGGTATGGTCAAAAACACATAATAAATATAAAAATGTGTTTAAAATTGTCCTAGAGTGAAAAAAACAAACATCTTGTAGCTAATTTATTATTGGATGCTTTCCACCTGAAAATGCCATTTTAAGGACAACCACATAAGTGTCTTGGTTTTGTTTTTATACTAAATATTTTACTCTTTTGCTGTACGGTTTAACTGTCAATGTTATGGTCTGTTTACAATTTGCCATTGTTACATCTGAATTTCCCCACTGTTAAACAATACAAGTATTTTTATTCTGTTCTATTCTAGTCTATTCTAAATATTGAACATCCTATCAATTTTACCTAATAAAGAAAATTACAAAGAAGTCTTGCTGTTTGAAACCAAGATAAAAAAGAAATGAAGGGTAGTTTGACCAGGTAATTTTTCTGACATCCAGTAACCTATCCCAAATCTCAACAAATGTGTTTTCCAGCCCACCTGTACAGTCAGTGAGCTTGTCCAGTTTATATTGGGGTGTCGAGTACAAGTCCAAAGCAAGTGGTCCATTAGTAACAAAGTCAAAAGACGTCCCATTTGAGGTGGGTACAACCTGTGGATCAAAATCAGAAAACTAAAATCAGTCTCTCAAACAAAATAACAAAAATAACAAACACAATACAGGAATATATTACTCTAAAATGCTTAACCTTGCAAAGGCAAAACACAGTAATTTAAACTGTGTGAGTTAATTGTGAATTATTTAGACAGGCTGCTATAATTGCTCATTTTCACCAGATTTATTTTGTCATTTTCATTTAATAGTTTGTTACCATGCATTGTCTTTGCAAGTCAATGGAAAGTTGTCAGTTTTTTTACGTTCCACTTTTCACACTGCATTTCCGTTTCAAGTAACAGTTTTTTTTCTATACAAAACCATTGTAAAAAAAAAAAAAAAAAAAAACTTTTATTACAGAAAAAAAAAATCTGGTATATCTTGACACCAAAATGTCTAATAATCATAATTTGTTCTTGGTTATTAGAAAATATGGATTTAAAAGTTACAGTGATATTACTTTAGAACTACGATCCAGTCTTTTACAACAGCCGTTCTGTTCTAGATATGCTTCTTTTTTCCATCTGTGAATGTAGAGCTGATGTGCCCTTGCATTAGGTTCCATTTTTGTCTTATCTGTCCATGGGAAATTCTCCTAGAAGTTTTGTGACTTGTCATCATGTAGTTTGGCAAACTCTAGTCTGGATTTTAAAATTATTTGGTTTCAACAGTGGTGTCCTCTTTGGTCATCTAACATCAAGTCCACTTTGCCAAAACAATGCAATGGTGCGATCTGACTCTAAAGTTCCTTGAGCTAGAAGTTTACCTTTAATTTCCTTAGAAGTTTTTCTGGCTTTTTGGTTGTGATCAGTTTTCCTCCTTCAGCCACGCCCAGGTAGGTTGGCTACAGTCCTATTGATCCTATATTTCAGAATAATATGTGCAGCTATAGTCTTAGGAACAGCAAGCTGCAAAACATGATTGTCTATAATTTTCTTTCTAATCTCCAGAGTCAACTCTTTCCTTCCCTTCCCCTGGACCATGTTGAGTGTGGTACACACCATGTCACCAAACAGCACACTGATCTGTAGCTCTAAATATCTGCCTGCTGATTGATTAATAGATTGTAGACACCTGTGATGCTAATTAGCGGACACACCTTGATTTAACAGGAAGCTTTAGTCACATTATTTTCAGTCTTTTCAAGATGTACCATCATTTTTGTCCAGGTCAGTTTTTTTTGAGTTTTTCTATAATTCAGTTGAAGCCTAGATGAAAACTATCTGACTTTCCTTTGTTCCTTTCATAAAATGCTTATTTATTCTCACTTAAGTTAGATTCAAGTTTTTTTCTGTGACCATTATTGGTTTTATCTGTCTTTTATCAACTACATTGTTTCATATCATTGTAATTTAATCTTTAGTACAACAACTTTAAATATATTTGGTCTAATAGGAACTCATATCATATCATTGTTAAAGTTTTTTACTTGTTACATTCTTTTCCAACAAGGTCTGATGAATTTGGTCATTATATGTAAATACTCAATGTTTAGTTTTTTTTAACAGGTAAAAGTATAATAAGACTCTATCAGTAATTAGAGTTCATGGAGCAAGAAATTTAGGTCATTTGAAAAAAAGGATTGAGCTTTGATATAAACATTTTCCTGGTATCTCTGTTAGGTAGTTTTCGGTCTAGTGGAAGAAGCACAGCATGATGCTGTCAACACAATGTGTTATAGTGGTACCATGTGTTATAGTATATTCCTTTTGACACACTTAATGCTCAAACCTGAGCTGTGGATGTTTGCAGCTCCTCTAGGAGCAAAGTCGCTTCTTCTCCGATTAATGCTCTAGTAATTATGCAGCCACTTTAGAATCATGTGCTACTTTATATGGATAAATACCATTTAATTCCAATGAAAAACAATTAAGGTTGTAGTTCTGAAAGAAAATATGGAACAATTGAAGGATTATTTTTGCAAAGCTTTAGCACTGTATGCAGTCTGAAAAGCAGATTGTATTCATTAATTTCCCTTCTGAAGAACACACAAGTAGGAGAGAAATTAAGAAAAACATCCAGAGCAGCCGCACCTCAGTTGTACTGATTCCATCCTGGGTTGAGAGAAGCTAGGAAGGGGAAAAAAAGAGCATACAAGGCGAAGTGTGTTATCGATAAGCTGCTGAAGTCAAAGGACCTCCTTGTTTTTTACAGCCAATGATAAGCAGGAACAAGTCGAGCTGAACTGCTCTGTAAATCCGGCCAACTGTTCATCAGCGTGTGCACACTAAAAGGCTCCAGATAGCTGGAGGTGGCCGCCAGGGACAGACTACACGTTGATATAAGAACAATGTCAGAAAGTGTTTGTGTGAGAAGGGGGTGAGATGTTACACTAAAGAAATCTGCAATAAACAGCTTCCATTTTTCCTAATGCTAATAAAGCATAATAAAGCTTTAAGTTAAATCTAAAGGTAAAATTAGTCTGAAATATTATAGTTTTCATTTTCAACTAAATCTTCTAAAAAACCTTGTAAAAAGCCTCCTCATAAGAAGACTTTAATCCTATTTCAATTCTCAGCACTGTTCACATTTAGATAATAAACAGGATCATGTTTACTTAATCAAGTGTCCAATAATCAATGCAGCACAGCTCATGCATAACATACATTTTTCTCGTCAGTGCCTTGGCGAGATTCCCACCACAGCTGCCTCTTCCTGTTGGCAAAGTTATTCAGTCCGTTTCCAGTCTGCTCCTCTTCCTCATACATATCTTCATCCTTATCATCCTGAAAAAACACAGATATGCAGTTTTCTGTTGGATGTGTATCTTAAAAACTGAGCTCCTGGTTCACTTGCCAATGTTACTGATACACGTTTCAGCCAATGCAGAATGCAGGATAAAGCTGGGTGACCTTTTAAAAACACGATACGTTTTATTTTGACAGTCTCTGTCAGTTAAAAAAAACTGTGGAATAAGAGGAAATTACATATATATATTTTTTTAGCATTTGGAGCAAAAAACCCATTTGCTATTTTCCAAGTACTTTGATGCTCTTGATTTGGAGTTAAGTAAGAAAACAGAGGTAAGAGGCCTACTTTCATTATTAGATGTATTCATGACATGGATGCATTCATAAGGTTCTTTTTTCAGTTAGATGTCAAATTAGTAAAAAAAAAAAAAAAAGAAAAAGAAAAAAAACTAAAATTTACTAATTTTTGTCAATGTGGGAGTTCAGAACATCGGCACTGGCACATCCCTAAGTGCCACCTACTGGTACTTCATTGGTATTTCAGTGTTTTTGTTGGAATTAGATGCCTTTGTAGACGAACCACTGAAAAACTGTGATCAAGAATGATGATGATTAAGTGGTGCAAGAAAAAATATTTAGCTGGTGTTTTGTGGAAGGGATGGTCTGAATTGACCATGATGGATAAAGGTTTCTGTCTGAAATGTCTTCAACCTGAGAGCAATCACTGAGCTGAGCCAGCTCTTCTGATGATCCTGTCCCATCGGTGGGGATCCCTGGCCCTCATGCTACTTTACCGACAAACAACTAAAAAAAAAGATTGAACCAGAGGCTGCAAAATGATAAAGAACCTCTAAACCTATTTCTGTATGCATTAAAAGACATAAGCCTCCTTAACACAAAGGATGCCCCCCTCCCTCAACTGTTCTTTTTTTCTTTTAAACAAAGTATTTCCCTTTTTGTTTTGTTTTTTGATGAGCCTACTGTAGGGTCACTGGCAGCATATTTTTTTCAGTGACTGTAGTAATCCTTTCTACACTGTAGAATGAGCTGGTTTCAGTACTGTAGCTCTCTGGTATGCTATGAAGAATACTAATAAATGCGATAAGAAAATCATAAACCCCCCAAATTAAGAGAATGTGTTAATAAGAATGTGATAATGTTTTAAGAATGTGTAAATGAAGCGCACATAAAACAAGGAATCTGTTAGGAAATTTAAAATTAGATTCCAATGAAAGATTTTAAAAATGATTAATGTTCTTCCAGTTTTGCTTTCGTGTCTTAACATTTTCAACTAACAATTTTAGACACATAAGACATTAAGATATCCATCTGTGCTTATCTTTTTTTTTTGTCACAGACAAGGTCCATCATAATCTGGCACCTCCACTATCGAACAAGCCTGTCAGTATGTGATTTAGACACCAATCATGTTTTATTATTAGCCTCTAATCTAAAGTGTAAGAGTAGGTAAAAAAACATAAACACACACACACACACAGACAAAGGCACACACATCACTTTGTGGACAGATCAATAATGCATACAGCCCTACAGGTTTGAAGGGAAGTATTGACCCCTCTATAAAAACACTAATCTATAACTCCATTACGAGATGGAGGAGCGGAGCCTGGAGCTCTGAGGTGGAGGAAGACAGATGCAGGTCTTTTCTAAGGTGACCATGTCACAAGAGGTTTCAATCACTAGTGGAGGTAGTGACGTCGTCTCAAGGAACAATGAGCTAGTGAATGGTGGAATTGAATACATTTAGGGGTCCAAAATAGCTTGTGCAGCACTTGGGTGAGCTGAGGCTGTTTTGAAATGACTTCATGATATGACACACTTATTAAAAAATTCAAACTTTGTGCAGTCCAAAGACATACTTCAAATATGATCCGGCCATTAACTATAACATGTCATCGGCATGTACGAGCTGGAACTGTAACATCAACAAAGTAAAATCCTATAATGGCACTATAAATTTTAACAAGTTGCTACATTTGTAATCATAAAGGCCTTCTATTTGGAGGTCTAATGTCTGAATATTGAGACAATTTGTGCTGCTTTGCAGGCTTTGGCAGAATCAGACCCGCAGTGTCTCAGGTAACACACTATTAGACACGGCAGACATTCCGGCCAGCAGTCGACTTTCTTCAGAACTGCAAACATTCCTTAATGGCTTTATTAAAAAAATGGTGTGGATAAATTTGCCTATGCATATTTTTATTAAATGATTATTTCCACAGCAGCATGGTGTCGCAGTTTGTAGCACAGTTGCCTTACAGCAAGCAGGTCCTGAGTTTTAATTCTCGCCTAGGGTGTTTCTGCATGGATTTTGCCTGTTCCTTCAGCGGTTTCTGTGCTCTAAATTTCCCTTATGTGTTAATGTGTAAGTACATGTTCATGTGTCTCTGTATTTCCCTGCAACAGACTGGCAGATGGCAGAAACGGTCCATATGATCCAGTTGTAAGATTAAATGAGGGGACACTTTTGTACTGTATTTTATCAGAAAATATCTAAATATGTAATGTACAGATAAAGGCTCCAAAACATCAGAATTATGCCTAATAAAGTTTGTTGACTCCATCATATCAGTGCTATACCAAAACTTGCAATATAACCTGTAAAAACGATAAATTTCTGTAAAACATCATTTATTTCAAAGTAAGTTTCTGGCATGAGGCTTAATTGCTCTTGAATAAAACATTAATTTTCTATCACAATATTTCTATTGTTCATAGTAGAAAATCCCCTCCACATGTTGCTGCACTCTGTTAGTCAGCTGGGTAAAGGGTAGAGGAAGTCGAGAGTTTAAGATCAAAATAAAAAACAAGATTAAAAAACAATTATATTGTTTTCTTAGTAGAAATTATTGTTGCAGTTGAAACAGTGCTCATTTTATCATATTGCACGTATTCTTTAACATTTTTTCTTTGAACTTTACTTTGAATTGTTTGACAAACTAATAATTTGATCATCTGAAAATGTGATAAAAGGGTCTGTCTGCTGTCATTTTCACCATATAAATAATACAATTAGCTGATTATCCTTCATTTTAGTTGTTTCCTGCTTCAAGAAGATTGATTAGGGAGCGGCTGCGAATGAGCATTAAGACTGACTTTGACAGATTGAGATCAAGAACTGGAAGAGGAGATGCATGAAAAAGTGCAAAAAGCCTTAAATCTGTTGTATTTGAAACTTCTGTGCACTCAAAAGTGCTAATCTACTCCACAAAGATAGGCAAATGTATTAGTCTGAACGGAGGCCATTAAGCATAAAGGAACCAAAACATCTGAAACATTTTTTCACTTTTGAAAGTGAGATATAAAGTAGAGAGTTAGAGAAGTTTTGTCTGAACCGGATTCAGAGAGAATGTGATTGTGCAGGTTTAAGACGTATGCCTGATCTGACAAAGCTCATTTAAAATGGCTGCATTACCTCCTGAGTTCTGCAGAGGCCCCCTCATTTTTTAAATCAAACATGTTATATGGCATGGGTGGCGCCCAGGGGCCAGACTTCAAACACTGCAATTTGCAAAACCACAACAGGGCCTCAAACTCCCACACTTCAGATATTATCACTAGCCTGAAACATATGTGAACATAGCTCATGGGGTACACACTGGTACTACTCTGCTTCATTTTTTGCTATTTGCTGAAAATTTGGAGGAAGGGTAAATGCTCCTTTAGAATACCAAAGGTATAATTTGCCTTTTCAAATACTAGCATGATGTCACACCTAAATACAACTTTACATACAAATATGATGGTGGATGCTGGACTTCAAACTAAAAGCATTGACTGGAGAAAAAAAAATTCATAGAGGGAATTTAAACATTTGCCAGCAAAAGTATAAAACACATTCCCAACTTAGGAAGACATTTGTAAAAGACAATATGGTACACAAGCAGGGTCCCATACCTACATATTTTATTATGTTAAAAAAAATGTATAGATCTTACATAGGAATTGAGGTTTACATGGGATCAATAAGGTATCTCAGTGAGATTTTGTTGGGTAGCCATAGGTTGGCGTTGATGGCTTCATTCCAGTAGGAATTTAAGTGTTTTGTTTTTCTTTGCATTTCTCTCTTGCTCTCATGGAGTTTGAAATGTTTGTTACATATTCTAACACAGTAATTATATTACAGTAGTGACAGTTTAAAATTCTGAAGGGAAATGTATCTTGCATTCAAGTGTTGGGGAAAAAAAAGCCCATGCTGCTAAAACGTTGGGATCAACAACCTTCAGGAAGTGAAGTTGACCCCACTGCTTTAGCATGTTTGTATATAAACTACATAAAAGAATAAACATTTTCTGATAACAGTGTTTCTTTTTAGCAAAACCAATACTATAAATTAATTTAACTGAAAATATCCCTGCTCTGACATTGCGTCTATCCGTTGTCCTTACCATGAGTTGGTCGATGGGCTCCTGCAGCCAAAGGCGGATGAGTGTGGCCAGGGTGTAATAGAGGATTAGCAGCATGATGGGATTGACAAAGTGGTACCACTTACGATCCGGGTGCACCGTGAGCTTCCACGTGCAGGAACAGTTGGTCTGGACAATGGGGGCGATACCAAAGACCCTGTAAAGGGAGAAGAAACATGGATGTGAGGAATACACAAGCACTGTTTTTAGGGTAAAGTGCTAAAAACCCTTAGCAGTGAACATTTAAAAATCTCACATTACCTCTTAATTATTTTTATATAGTCAACTAGCTCAAGTCGTGTTCTTTACACTATTCCCAGCATCAACACAGATCTTGGCAAAACATCATTTTTTTATGCAGCAACATGGTCGTGGCACAATATTCAAAACTCCCTGCAATTGCGGACTCTTATTCCGCTACAGCATTTTAAATCACTATTGAAAACCTCTTGCACAGAGAATTCTAACTGTTATTCTAGAGTCTAGTTTATGATTGATTTTATTATGTTGTCCTGTGTTTTTATATGTCTTACTGTACTGCTGCCTCTTGGCCAGGTCTCCCTCGAAAAATAGATTTTATCTCAAGGGACCTCCTGGTAAAATAAAGTTTAAATAAAAAATAAATAAAATAAAAAAATAGAACTGCTTGAGCTGTATTCTAATTTCATTTGATCCATTAAGCAGAGAAACATTCCCAAGATGAAAATCTTTGAACCCTGGAATCTGAACAATGCAGCAACGGTAAGGATTTGTTTGTACAACAAGTGGGCCATCTGATTCAGTCTCTTCCTGACTGAATCAACAAAGTTCATCCAGTCAGGAACTTCACTGACGTATGTGACACAACTACCCAGATTTAGTGGCTCCCCTGAGACTATTTATGCCATCTGGAGGAGTGAACCCCCTCCTCATTCTGACCCAAGCTCCCTTCCTGGACGCTTTCTGCTCAGTCCGGGAAGGCTGGCTGGTCACATGACTGGGAACTTCCATTGTAAGGAGGGGAGGCAGGAAGTGGATTGGAAGCCAGGCCTCTCAACGGTTTCACTCAGCACCAGTCGCAAACCAAGGCCGAGTCACTGTCAACAAGCACAATTAGGGTAGGCACTACCATGGCCCATTATCCAATGGGGCTTGAAAGTATTGGTGGCTTAAGAAGTCAACTCTTTCAGCCTGAAGGTGTGCATGAAGGAAAAAACACAGTTCTGAGGGGGAGGTGTTACATTTAACACAGCAGAGGGCAGAAATACCTCAGCTTGATAGAAATTTAACATAAACACATGATAACATACTACAGTTTTAAGTGTAAATATACTCATTATCTGTAAAAGTCTGGGCTTTTTTGTGTCAACTTCATCATTGCATATGCAAGCTGAGTATTTGATCACTCTCTCATAACTATTGATATTGATCATATCTAGTTACATTATTTATTAATAGAGTGAAAGAATGCAGCAGTGATTTCCATTAGTTTACTTTTAATTTAAGTGATTTGAAAAAGTTGCTCATGAGATCGGTAAAAAAAAATATAAATGGTAAATCCAGTTTTGGACCGGGGGAGGGTCCTGTTCATTTTTCACATTTTTTGCAATGAAATGTGTGCTGAAGCTTGTGATACAACATAAATTCCTGTAAATTTAAGTTTGAGCATTTTATGATTAATATCGATAAATAAATAAAAAAACGAGTAAATGTCACTAGAATATGACCAAATCTGACTTAAATTTGATCTATTTTTCTCCGATGACACTTTAAGACGCTTTTTGATATGATTCATTAAACTAAACCTGTTGCGCAATCAGCACTGGATGCATGAATGTAAAACAAATATCCACATGCTGTGATATCTTTAGTTTCTCACATCTAAGCCACTATATCTGAGAATGTGACTCCTGTTTATATTTTTGCTTCATGTACTTGAATTTAGCAAAAAAACAAATAGAAAGGTCATATGGAGCATCGAGCTGCGTAATGTACAGGTCTGTCCCAAACTGTGTGCATGTTGGGGTTGCAGAGCTGTCCGTTTTTTCTCTGTAGAATGATACACCGATTCAAAAGAATACAGAAGTTTTTGTTTTTTAACAGTCTAATGCTACGGTCACACCGGACGCAGCAAGAGCAGCAAAATCGCGTCTGCTGCTTCATTTTTGCTGCTTGTACCAGTTAGTTCTGACGCGCAGCTGAAGCAGCTCTGCTGCTCTCGCTGCGCAGCCCAAAAGTGTGTCTGACGCGCATTGGGCGTAGCTACTCTATCCTTTCTTTGCCTTGCAGCAATATTTGCTGTGATCAGTGGGAATAAAGTAGTTTTAAAGCTACAGTGTGTAAATTTTAGCGACATCTAGCGGTCAGACTGCAGACTGCAGCAACATGAACATCTCCCCCCCACCGCTTCTCCCCCCCAACAGTACGGCGAGCGTTACGGGACAAAATGTCTTCCACGACGCCCGCATCACCTACCTTCTCAAGTGATGAGGTTTGTTTACATAGATAATTTTACAGATAGTATTTCATTAGTCTGTGTAGGGTATAGATTTCATGTAGACTTAAGATAATAAATATACCCGTTATTTTTTCTACATTGTTGTGACATTTTGGCGATCTCGCAATCGCTAGTTTGTTGGCTCTGTGCTGCCGTAGCGCAAAGATGTCTGCCTCCATGGCTGCGAGACCCGCTCCTATGTAATTATAAATAACGAATTCTAAGGCAACGCAAATATTAAGGTTAAGAGGCTGAGCTCGTAGATGATGATAAAATAACATAGTTATGTATAATATATTACATTTCTGACTGTATATCCCTGTAATTGTTACACACTGTAGCTTTAATATGTTTTTAAGTGAGACAATCCACCTAAAAACTTAATCAGTGCAGTCAGTTCATTCAGATTATCATCCTGCCTTCTAATATTATTTCTGTCGGAGCCGCTCAGACCCCGACATACCGGCGGTGCGCCGACAGTAGGAATCCCTTCAACAGCAGCCTCTGGCCAGGTCGCCTCCTCGCGGTTCACCGCGGCAGCTGGTAGGTGGTTTTCATCTAAATAAGCCAAACTGCAGGCACCGGGATAATAAAAGCGAACATATTCTGCCTGCAGGTTTCAGCATTTTAAGTTAATTTAATAAACTGTTTTAGAGGAGTGATCACAGCGCTCTGTATCATCAGCGATGTGTCTGTCTCACGGCCAGCTCCCAGATCAGCTTCTCTGATTGGTTGATGTGGCGCTCCCGACGCGCTGCTTCAGCTGCTCAGACGCGCTGCGCCTGCTGCTCAAAACGTGCTGCGGGACCTTTTGCTGCGCCTTGACGCACGTGAACCAATGACTTTGCATGTAAAGTCGCTGCTTCTGCCACACCTGCTGCGTCCGGTGCGAACGTAGCATAATTAATTTACAGTTTATGTTGGATTTTGTTTGATATAGATTTTCTCGTGCACTGGGAATGCATGAGGAGTTCCCAATTGCGCAGGCTCATATCTTCGAGGGAGCACTGACCATGACGCTTTACCATTACTCATACTCAAAATCATTCTTTTGCTTAATCCCATACCAGGGTTGTGAGAGCAGCAACCTCAACAGGGAGCCCCATACTTCCCTCTCCTAACTTCCCTCTCCTCAGATATATTGCTCAGCTTCTCTCGTGGAAGCCAGACGGTTTTTGATTGCCAGTTAAAAGGCATAGTCCCTCCATCTTGTCCTGGGCCTTGAACACCTCCTGAAGGAGACATTCCTGAGAAGGAATATAATTTTATCTACTTGTATCCAGGACCTTGTTCCTTTAGTCGTCAATAAGATTTCATGACTATAGCTGAGGGTAGGAAGGTAGACTGACTTGGCACTTTCTTCAGCGCAACAGACAGGTGCAGCATCCACATTATGTCCATCCCCTGCTCCATTCTCCCCTCGCTAATAAACAGAGCCTTAGATAGTTAATCCTCTACTTGAAAGAGGACTTGACCCTACTTAACTATGCTTTGACCTGAAGAGGGCAAACAGCTTTTTTTCAGTTGAGAATCATGGATTCAGACCCGGAGAAGCTGATCTTCATCCCAGCTGATTGACAATCAGCTATGAACTGACCAAGTGCCTGCTGTAGGTCTTGGCTCAAAGGAGCAAGCAGAATTACATCATCCCCAAAAACTAGAGAGAAAATCCACAGGTCCCAAAACAAGACCGCCTCCAGCCCTTGGCGGTGATTAGAAATCCTGTCCATGAAGGAGCCAATATGCAACAGGAACGGGTCTGACTTATGGCCAGAAATGCGGAACAGACTTCCTCTCTGCCTGTACAGAGAACAGATGGCCCCTAGTAAAGGGCCCCCAACTGCATAATTCTGGGTGATCCTCACTTAGTACCACAGGACAAAAAATGCCTTCTCCAGGTCCACAAAACAAATGTGGACCAGCTGGGAAAACTCTAATAAACAACTCAAGCAGTGCAGAGGGTGTTGGGCTGAAAGAAAACCACACTGCTATTCCTGAAGCCAAAGTTAGGCAAACAGGCAGACTCTCCTCTGCAGCACCCTGGTATGGGCCTACCTGGGGAGGCTTAGAAGGATGATCCCCTCATACTTGGAACCTTCGCATTATTTAGACTAAAAGATATTGAATAAAAAAAAAAGAATCTCCAGCTCCAAATCTGACAACTGCAAACTCAAATAAAGCAAATAGCTCCAAGAGAAGAAGCAGGCCACAATGCTGAAAGGGGTCAAGATGAGGCTACTGAAACGTAAAACACTGCACACCTGTCAAACATGACACTGGAATCAGGCGGACAGTCTGCTGATGTGTTATCAGATTCACAAAGATGCACTCAGTTAGCTGTTTTAAGAGGAAAATTACCCAGAAAAGGCTTACATTATGCTTTTGGATAGTCCTGATCTCAGTGATAACTCAAAACATGTGGACAATGTCTGAAAGCAAGTTAAGTTAAATTTAGCATTAAAGTTCCACATAGATTCCTGTCAGATTGTCTAGGTAAGATTTTGACCAAGCAGTAAATTTAAAGCTGCAATCATTTTTCTATTTTTATGATTTCATTATATTAAGCCAACTGTGGAAATGCATTTTACTCTTCTAACACATTTAACTTGGCTATAAATTTAGAAAAAAATTGAGATTAAACAGCTATGCCTTTGGGCTGTAGAAGGAGAACAGAGAACCCTTGAATGGCATTGATACAAATTCACTCCAGTAAACTCTAAACCGGTATTCAAACCCACAACCCTCCCACTGCAAGTCAATCGCACCAGAGCAGGGTTCCTCTATCATGTCTCTGCTTCCACACCTGAATCAAATGAGTATTTAGCCTCCTCAATTAAATTAAATTTCACAATTTTCTTAAACATTTTTTACTCCTTTTTTTAAGAGATGTGCGTTTAACTGAAAAAAAAAAAAAAAAAACTTAAGATGCTTTCAGTCTAGAAACCAATACAGATAAGCATATTTGAGACCTGAAATATAAAAGAACATCAGATAAGGGAAAGCAGATCAGCATCTTTACCTCCATGGATCTCACATGCTCTTTGACAACAATTTAAAAAACTCTATTTAGAGTCACTGCAGCTTCAATTTAAGCTTCTTTACTTCTTTGCAGCAGCAGTAGAACAGTTTTTCAGTAATACCTGTCAATACTAATAATATGAGATTGTCTCCAGCAACAGAAAATGTTATCTACCATCAGTGGCAAGAGGATGAGGAGGACTCTTTGCTTGCTCAAAGCAGTTTTTAGCTATATAATGCTGCAAATAGCTTGGATACTGACACATAGTAGCAGCTTTCAAATGGGGAAACAGTGAAATCAATAAAACCCTGCAAAGCTAAGGGCACCAACACAACACAAATACTGCTACAGCGATGCTGAAGATGGATACCATTAAAAATACCCACATAAACAGTGGTATGTTGGAACGCATACATACATACATAGAATAATTATTATTGATCAAGCCACCATTTTTTTGCTTTTTACAAAGCAATCAAACCATAGATGTCCAGATCAATTAAAGTCAGTTATGCGTAATCATGTGCAATGGCACAGGGAATAAGTATTGAACACACTTACTGAAATTTATTTAATACTTTGTAGAAAAGCTTTTATTGGCAATGACAGCTTCAAGACGCCTCCTGTATGGAGAAATTACTTGCATGAATTTCCCAGGTGTGATTTTGGCCCATTCATCCACACAAAGTCTGATCTTTAGTTTTTTCGCAGTGTTGTTTTGAAAGCCATCTTAGATTTAGTCTTAGTCTTCGTCTTCAGGACCAAAACTATTATTAGTTTTGGTCACATTTTGTTATGATTTTGGCCCATCTGCCTGCTCTGCTCTGCCTGTGAACAATCAACTCCAGCTTCTGCCTGCTGCACTACAGTGCAATCAGCAGCATGTCTCTCAGCTGTTATAAGTCAGCCTGTGGCAGGCAGACGGGGCCAGATAATTGCAACCAACAAGCAAGTAGTATCCAGCACTTCACGTTGACTTGACCAAGTTCTTGACCACATCTTCGCTTCACGGATTTTCCCTTGTGCCTAACCCTCGTCGGATTTCTCTGCCTTCTTGACAATTACCCTGTTTCTACCCCTTGACTTCTGCATCCTGCCAAGCCCCCTGATCATTAAACCTGAGTCTGGCTTCCAGGACCTTGATCCCGCCTCTTTGCTCCACGTCATTCAACTGTTGGCCACCCAACAACTGTTAAAGGAGCAGCCCGCTCTGTTAAAGCTGCCGGTCCCCGCTGAAGGGAGGATTCTGAAAAGTTATCCCTTGTTCTCAGTGGATGTGCTCCTGAAGTCCTGAGTTCAGAATAAATGGTTTAAATTCTAGTCCTGTGTTTCTGGCTGAAAATTTGGATCTTCTGTCTAGATCATTAACCATTTTAGTCGTTACTATATATGATAGTTTTAGTCAGTTTTAGTCGACTAAACCTAAAAAAGGTTTTAGTCTAGTTTTAGTCAGTTTAATGCTACACTTAAAAAAACAACTAACCTTTACAATTTCAAATAACGAGATTCTTTACCAGACTGTCAGCTCTTGTCTAGATACCACAATTGCTGGAGATACAATGCTGCCGTGCAGTTCATCATTGCTGTTGGGCAGAAAACTTTAATTTATAGAATGGAAAAACCTTTAGGAATTAATGCTTTACTTAATACAAAAGTGTATCAAAAAAAGGTGGGAAAATAGCAGATCTAGTTCAACACATCATATTGGTTAATATAGCACACAAGCTAACAAAATTTACAATAAAGGAATGGTTTTAAATATTTGCTTTGAATATAATTTAGGGATTCCGAGTGGTAAAAATTACAGAAGGTTTTGCATCACCTCTTGTGAGCTGGAAAAAAAATAATTATGATAGTTTTTATGCTTGGCAGAGGATGATCAGCTAAATAGTTTATTAAGTAGCGAGAGCAGGAAGAGCCTTACTGCTAAGAGCAGACCATCATTGTGGAGCGTAAAGCGCAGACTCTGAGCAACGTGCGTGCAAAGATGCATATCTGTACAAGCACAGCTGGAAGAACAGAGTTTGTCAGAGTTGAGCGCGCAGTACCGGACCATTCCAGACTACTTTTACCCCCTCCACTGCTGCCATTGTCCATCTGTGGCTATGCAGGATGCCAGGTGGTGGGAGAAACCAAACAGGATGCTGCAGCACAGCTGATACTGCTTAGTTTGTTTAACAGTTTACAGCACAATGATGCATTTTAAATGCCTGCTAGTCCACCCGCTAACTATTTTATTTCTCGTCAACAAAAACTCACACTAATGACTGTTAATGTTTTCATCATTAAAAATCCATCTCTAGCTCATCAGTTTTCGTTATCGTCATGAAAAAAGGAGCGTCTATGACAGGGGTCTGCAACCTTTCATATCCAAAGAGCCATTTTGCTTCAAGTACGACCAAGTCGTAGTTTCTTTGGAGCCGCAAAATATAACAACACTTTACAAAAAAAACTAAAAATCTATTTATTCTTTTTAAAATAATATTAATACACATAATTCCTACATTAATTCAAAGAAACATTGCTCTTAAAACAGATTTCTGGTTCTTTTAATATCATTCATTAATTTTGGTATTCATTACATTATTTAGCTCTTTGTATACATTTTAAGAGCCGCTGGAGATGATCCAAAGAGCCACATGTGGCTCTGGAGCCGCAAGTTGCAGACCCCTGGTCTATGAGATAATTTCATCATCGTCATCGTTGACGAAAACAACACTTTACTTTCAATAGATTTTTCTATTTGATTCAAGTCAGGTGATTGGCTGGACCATGCCACGATGTTCCCACCTCCAAACTTCACTGTTGGTATGGTGTTTTTGTGATGATGTGCAGTGCCATTTGACCTCCAAACATGATGTGTATTATGGCATCCAAAGAGATTTGGTCTCATCTGACCAGACTAAATTCTCCTAGGTGTATCTAAATGTTGGGCAGCAAAATATAAACAAGTTTCAACATGCTTGAGTGTGCATACAGTTCATGGTGGTTGAATGAGTTACTTATTGTATTCTTTGAAACAATTGTAATTCCAGGTCTTTCTGAAGTTCTCCACAAGTAGTCTTTGGCTCTTGGACAACTCTTCTGATGATTTTTTTCACTCCTCTGTCAGAAATCTTGAGGGGAGCACCTGGTCCTGGTCTGTTTATGGTAAAATGATGTTGTTTCCACTTCCAGATTATTGCCATATTGAACATTCAGAAGTTTAGATATCCTTCTGTAACAAATACCATCATTAAGGTTGCAAAGGTCTTGAGAAAGCTCTTTACTTTCACCCATCATGAGTTGTTTTTTGTTTGATGCCAGGGATACCTTTATATAGGCCATCATTTGTGACTGAACCAGCTGATATATTATTGCTTCCTAATTACCGAGAAATTTCAGCTGGTTTAATGGCTTTCCATGCCTTTTTGCACCTCATTTTCTTTGCGTGTTCAATACTTTTCCCCCTGTGCTATTCCACATTAGTACATCTAACTTCATTTCTGGATATCTCTGAATTAATTTCTTTGTATGTGTGGATTGCATGGATTGTTAAAGAAATCTGCTAAAAATGTCATGTTAATAGCAGCTGTAGAAATATATTTACTGAGTAAAACAGGTTACAGGAGTTACCCATAAATATATTTTTATTTTCCTATTTTATTTTTCCTCTGTAATGTGAGAGTTTTCCTTATATATATCTAGTGTAACATTACACTGCATTACAATTGTCAGCTCCTGGCTTCTTGTGGTTTTTAGTATGTTCTCTTTGCCAGTGAGGGTTTGCCATAATAGTTAGGTGTGTTTATTTTTTACCAGTTGTTTACTAGCTCATTTTAGAGTGGTTTGTCTCTATTTTCTTTAGTCCTTATTTCTACATGCTTGGTTCTCTTAGTTCATTCCTCACATCTTTCCCTTTTTAATAAATCCTCCCTTAGCCAAAGCCTTCTGTAAATTAGTAGATTTCATCCACCTGTATCTCCACATTTTGCCACTTGTTTGCGGGTGTTTTCCTCATTACTTATAGCCTTAAGTTGGCTGTCAGCATTCATCTGGTACACAGTTATTCTTTCTGTCTACACAATGGCAGTCTCAAAACTTACTATGCTGCTCCGGAGTTTGAGTCTGCCTTTTGGTCCAGAACGTCAGATAACAGTTTTATTTTAACAATTTTTTTTTTATTAATATTCATTTCTTTAGCTGATTTAATTAGTCAAGTGTTTTACATTTTATATTCTGTTAGATACGGAAGTAAAACTTTAATAAAAAGGTAAAATATGTTTCCCTTAGATTTAATGTTTATCCAGTGTAACGGAACAGACTTGAGGTGTTCAATCTGCCTAAATTTAACACAATATTTAGTTAGGCTTATTTAACTTTTTATTTGGTTCAAGCTATTTTTTATTTTGTGAATTAATTGTTCTTATCGACTGTGTATGCAATGCTTTCCCACTGTTTTCACCCCAGTGACCACAGGAAGCTTATAGGGTCCAAATAGTGTCCCTGCCTTTAATATCGATGAGCAGTGAGTGGGAGTTTAAAATGTCTTCACTGCAGCTGGGTTTGTCTTTCCTTTTTACCTTCCTGTTTGTAACAAGAGCAAATATTTATTGACATTTAAACAAACTCAGTGAAATAAATACCACTGTTTATGCTTGGTCATCAGAACTTTGTCTTTTAAAAATTTGATTATTCACATTTATCTCAGTTCAAAGCAACATCTTCAAATACAGCTATAGATTAAGTTCTGCCCACTCATTGGTTAGGTAAACCTCTTTGCTTCTAACCTGACGTATGTGTCGTTTGGTGAGATGGACTCCTGGAAAAACTGGAACTGGTAAAGGTAAAGCACCACAAGATGTCCGGCACTGAAGATGGCCATCAGGACACACATGCAGCTGAATATGAGGGTGTTAAAGGTCCGGCAAAGAGACCACCAGGTGCACAGGAACAGGAAGATGGAGAAGTAAACAAAAGAAGTCAGCGAGGGAAGCATGATCCCTGTAAACACAAAAGCAAAGGAAACAGCAGATTAATTGAAGAAAACGAAAATTCCAAATACATTGTACATTCTCACTACATAAGAATTAAATGACTGAAAGTTTGCTTTTTAGCTTTGTTGTTGATCTGGAAATCAGTTGCTGAGATATAGGGAGCAATGAAAGTATGTAATTCTGATGAAGTTAGGATTGGGTTTTCTTAAACACTTAATAGATAAAGGGAGAAATAAATCCAGATGCATGTTCGATACCAATTTCTGTTTTTTTTTTTTTTCTTATTTTCTGTTTTGGTCCCACTTCCAATTTCCAGTTTCTTTCCATTTAAAACATTTTTCTCAAAAGACTTTAACAATTAAAAACAGTTTTAAAAAATAACAAAATGTGCTGAATTTTTTTATTCTAACAGGAAATTACAATTTTCAAGATTGTCTTCAAATGCAAATGCCCCTAAATTTAAGCAATTTTTCCTGGACTTAAGAAGTAGTCACGTCTCTAAAAACTAAAGAGCTGTGATATTATTATGAATGCTTGTTTGATCCTTGACTTATTTCTCCTTTACATTTCCTCATGCCAATATTTCTTCTTACCATCTTCTAGACTGTTTAACAGGACAGTGAAATATTATTTATAAAATATTTTCATTCATTTTTATTCTTTTCAGGATCAAAACAGGAAGATTGACCTCTTGCCATTAAACCTTCATTTTAAGCAACAGAGCTCTCTTAAGAAATTTGGTCCTGAATTCAGGGTTAAGATCTCATTGTTGATCATCAGTTCATATAAAATGAATTTCATAAAAGAGGCGGCTATAAAGTACTGCCTTACTTAACAAGTCTGTGCAGCATCTCAAACCAGAACAGATAGAGAATTTTGATAGGTCTATATTAAAAACATAAAATTGAAAATGCAGCACAAAAGGCTGTTGGATTGTTTTATATGCCTGTTGAAGCAGTGAGAGGTTATTCTAAGGGAGATATCTGAGAAATGTATTGATGTTTTCATTTTACTTTTATTTTCATAAAGAGGGGAAAAGACTAGATGTGCTTACCTGCACTGTCTGCCCCTTGTTATTTTGTTTTTTGTTAGGCTCAAAAAGGATTGCTATTTTACTTCATCTGTTTTCCTGAAGATTATGTTTTCTTTTTGAGGAGTGATTAACTGCGTTTTCTATCCCTCATTTTTGCAAGGCTCAAAGAGGATAACTACTTTATCCATTCTCTGTTCTTCTGAACTTTTATCATGGGTAAAGTATTATATTTTTTATGTTTTATTGATTGTTTTTGCACAAGTCTGTCCTTCTTGCTATATATGCTCTCTGTGACTCCAAACCTGACTGTTTCCCCGTGCGATTAACAGATATTATTTTGCATTTTCCCCCAAAGCTGATGTGCTTACCTTGTATCCGTGTCTCTCTTCCTGTTAGACTCATGAAATTGCAGCTGAATTGCTGCTTAGTCACACTTAAATAGACCTGGGCTCTATCTAATTAGGAGGCCCCCTTGCAGAAAATCCTGTCAGTTGTGATAATTTCAACTGACTTTTAAAGAGTGCTAAATGCTACAACCTCATCCAACACGATTTTCTGTCAAAATGGATGCAACATCTGATTTGGTGAGTTAGGGGCTAAACAGAGGTTTAATATCAACATACTGCACTTTGTTTATATGTAAAGGTCATTCATTCGCAATATCAACTCTTTATGGGTTTTTTAAAAGTATTATTTCTGCATATTTCTGGTCTCTCTGTTAGTTGCATCATGACTGAGACTTGGTCTAAAATTAACGTGTTGGTTACATTCTTTAATGTTTTTTAACAATCAATCTCTAAACAGGAGTGACAGTATGCTGAAAGTCAGCAGTATGGGGGTTGTTGATCAGTCTGTCTGTCTGATCAGAATGTAGGTATGAATAGAGGTATGGAACAACCATGTCTATACCTTTGAACAGATATTTGTCGACAAGAAACTGGTGATGAAGTCACGTGATCTATTCCGATCAATTGTTATGCCTGGATGGCTTTATTCTACTAGCACTTATAAAAAAAAAAAGTCTTGTTCTAAGTGTGTCAGCTCCTCTTCATATTTTTACAGCTGAAAAATCTTTTTTGGAAAAAAATACAAACAACTGACAAAAACTGTATCAATTTTCCTTTCCAGATGAGAGGCACGACATAATAATTGTGCTCAGGGCATTTAAATGGCTAGCAATGTGCCCGATCTTACCTTTTATTTTATTTTTTCCTACCGTATTTTTCAGTCCTTTGAAATGGCACTGGCCACATGAATGCACAAAAACCATTTAGTGTTGAAGGGATGGGTGTCTTTTGATGGAAGTTTTATTCAACTTGCTTGCTGAAAGAAAAGTTCTGGTATGTTGATAGGCAAAATTTATGTCTATTTTTTCATTGCAGTGTTATCCACTAAACCAGCAAATATTTGCACCTATCACTTGTCTAATGGTTTTTTGTGCATTGTACTGTAAAAGGAGTCGCAATTTGTAAAAGCAGTGCCCGTATGGTAGATCTGATCATTACATGGAGAAGATGCAGGCAGAGGAGAAGCAGAATAATATTACAGTTTGTAACCTTTGTCGGTAATATTCCCAGCAGTGGGTTTGTAATCTGAGCTCCTGCCCTGACCAGAGATTATTTCTCCTCTGTGCAAGGTCCCTTCAGTGAACTGATACCAAAAGAATAAAGCGCCCCTTGAAACTATGGGATTCACTGCTTTCCTGTGATGAAATGTCTGCAAACACACTAGTCTATCTGCATATGTGCTCCAATCTGATGCTTAATTCAAAGATGTCGGTATCTCCCATGTGCTTACCTCAAATACGTAACTTATGTCCTGACATGCATAAAAAAGGAAGCGGTGCAGCCAGACAAAGCCGAGATATGCAGATGCAGGCTGGCTCAGAAAAGAGGCTGAGTTTAAATATTGAATTTATCATTTTAAAACTTCTGTCATTTGTAACACTAAGTGGCTTCTTTTTATTTTCAACTTGCACATTTTGCAATGGAACAGAAATCACTTTTTTCTTAGAAGATGTTTTTTCCCCCCTTTTTCTTTTTTATTTGGGCTATGCTAACTTTTTTTTTTACATTACTTATAGCACATAAAATTGAATTATTTAATCACACTGACTTGGTTTGTAAGTGAAATAAAAAAGTAACTGTTATTTTAAAGTTGTAGATTTGCATTAACTAAAAATATAAACTACTACAGAAGAACAAGTTTTCTTTAAAGTGAATAACACATTTAATCATAGCAATCAATAAAAAAATGAATCATAGTAATTCAGAATCAGCTCAAATAAAGTTTTACTTCACAGTAAGGTTTTCTGGATACTGGATCTTTTCCATCTTTTAACTAAACTCATAGCTTGCTCAGAGGTTATAAAGATCAGCATGATCGCGAGTCAGGAGACATCAATTCCCATGTTATTAGAAATACATACCATGACAAAATTGGCGAGTTGATAAAGAGAAAAATGAGCCCTCATGGTAAAACATAAAAACACCTGGCGCCTCACTCTAAAACCCTAGTTTGAAGATGTTTAATTTTTAATACAATCAAACAACATTTTTATCAAAAGATGAAGGCTAACTCTAGTTTAAATTTGTTGTTGAAATTGATTGAAGCAATTAATTTGAATAGGTCTCTTGATATAGTGTGTATGATGAAAAAGGTAACAATATGTGTATAATCTTTCAGCAATGGCCTGACGTGCCATTTCCCTGCTTTTATTGATGGCAAAAGTAGTTTCGTTTTTATTTAATTATAAATTACTTCTCTGAGCTTTTTATTTTAAACATCTTAGCATATCAACATGAAGAGAATGACTTCAGCTGGATAAATTTCAATGTTTTTGAATAGGTTAGACAGAGTCCAAGACTAAATCAAATCAGACCATTTGAAAAGGGTTGTGGATAAGAGGTCTGCAAGGCAGCATGAGGAAATATTGCAAGGTTAAGATGAAAAGTCTACAAGCAAAACAGACTGAATGCTAACACAGCCAGGTTATAGTTTCTTTTTAGTTTTTGTGCTTCTTTCCTGATTTGCCTTCCGTTTGATTGATAAAGAAAGTGTACCTTATTAGATGGAGTCTCTGTTTTCTTCTAAAAATGTCACAAACTCATCGGATCCACCATATTCTGTTTTATCCAAAGTTTGGTTTGAAACAAAACTAAAAGAAGAGATAAGACCAAACTTATTGGCTACAAAAAGAAAAAAACTACTGAAGCTTAAGGCTGTTAAAATGCTCAGTTATACTGTCCATGTTGTTAAATGGACTGTGTACTTTATACTACTCTGTGTAACATTCTGGTTATTCCAGTAATAGAGTTGGTCTGATGAAACCGAACCAATGTCCCAGTAAAGGTTTAATATTTTCAATTATGTTTCACAATAAAATGTTATGTATTAGTGTTGCTGGGAAATCCTTGCCATAAATCCAGGAGTTCAGGTAGGAAGAGAGAAAGTTTCACCTGTCATGCCCAGCAGGATGGTGACCACCACTTTCCCTGCAGTGGTGATCAGATTCCCAATGATCTCCTTCACTTTCGAAGCCACTTCTGCCACCATTCGCAGGATCTTCATCTTAGTACTTTCTTTTGCCTCTTCCTCCTCCTCCTCCTCTTCATCCTCCTCATCTTCATCAAAAAGCTCCTCGTTCTCCTCATCCTCCCCTGCCTCATAACCTGCCTCCAGGTCGTCCTCCAGCAGGACATCGTCATCATATGGACTCGGCTTCTCCTCGTCCTCCTTACAGGTAAATAACAAAAGAGTTAGAAATCAGAGCTCTCCATGGTGCTGAAAACTGTTTTATACAGGTAATGATAGAATAAAAATCTGTGAGTATCATCTGAGTTTATTTTAGCGGATTCGAGCATAAATCTGTCAAGCAAGAAACAACAAGCAAAGCAGTGTTTATAGAAGGAGTTTTCCTCTGCAACCAGATGTTGGCCTGTTTTGTTTTTCCTTGGCTGTGGTATTTGCATAAAGTGTTTCTACTCTTCTATAATGTCTGCATAAGGCAAACACCAGCTGGTAAATTCAATACATAAAGAACCCGACAGACAAATGAAACAGGTAATATAAATTCAGTTTTAGTCAAAACATAAACCACAAAAGCCTGTAGAGATAAACTTCCCTGGTGTTTTTCCCAGCATGAGACAGAAGGAGAGAAATGCCATCTGTGCCAGTCGGAGCACACAGAGCGGATAAATGTGGACTTAATTAAGACTGAGTCATGAAAAGTGATGGCAGAGACTTGCCAGACATGATGGGAGGCTGCTTTCTAAGCCATCAACTCTCACACAAAAGTTATACTCAATTCTCGATTTCGAGGCTCATCCAGAGCGGTGAAAACAGTCTGCTTTCCTCCTGGCTTTAGCTATCAGTTGAATGGAGCATTAAAATAATGATTAGACATTATCAACCAAGCAGTTTTTCTTTGTGCACATAAAGCCTCAAATGGTGCATGTGTTGTGATTGTTAGTAGACCAGAAGAGCTTCATATAAAAGTGAATAAACATGGTGGCAAAATAACCCCTGTTGTAGCTTTCAAGTAGAAAAAGCCATAGCCAATCATAGTAAAATTGATTAATCGATTAACTAAATTATGGGGCTATACAATATTAGATGGAAAAGTAGCCTATCACTTTCTCTGGAGAATAAATCACCATAATGACACCAGTGCATTTCAGTACATTGGGATATAATCAGAAAAAAATTTGTTTACACAAAATAGTGTGAGCTTCAATGAAAGGAAAACAGTGGATTGAACACATTTTGGAGTAATTATGGATTCCGATTTTACACCAGATAAACAGATCAGCCTTGTTTAGCACCAAAGTTTCCTCAACTTATGGCAAGTAGAAAACCTTAAGCCTCTTTAATCGACGTACTAGTCAGAGAGACAAACCCATGATTTAATCTCAAATATTCTTACTTGCAAAGAGACATGAATCCATCTTACCTTCTTCATTTGCTCCTTTTTTTTGTAAGTCATTCCAGCTGGTGAGTAATACAGTTTTGAGTTCAAACACTGGTAGTGTTAAAAAACTCTGTGAGAGTTGTATGTCAAGCTAGGATAATGTAAACACCTCTAATTGAGTTACAGACACTCCGGCTGGAGTTGATTAGAGCATCCAGTCTTGAAGTTCACACCTTATGTAGTATAGACCAGTTAAATCTATTAATGAGCATTAAGAGGATTTGTAACTTGGAAAGAGCGAGTTTTTCATGTCAAATTTCAGTAGCCTTCCCAGTGTCTACAAACAGTTCCACATTTGCCGACTCGAATCTTGTACCATAGTGACTTCTCTCTGTGATATAGTGGCCATAATGTAGCTTAGCAATAGCATTTTTTTTTTGCACATCTCTGGAGTTGCTGCTATTTTTCACATATCCATTAAAATGTCCACAGCTGTTATTGATTTTTTTATCATCCAGATAAAGAGTGTCTAACCACATTGTGTGTCCACTTCTACTATAACCTTTGCTGCTGTAAACACCACAATTTTCACATTGTGGGACAATAAAAGGATTTTCTATTCTATTCTATCAGTACGTGAATTAATGTGTGTAGAGCTTTGGAGTCCCTGGAATTGATATAATTAACTGAAATTGTACTTTTAACTTTTAAATAATTAATGTTAACACATTATTGGAATTGTATGATTCTTTTGTGGAGAGTCATCTTAATTTCCAATTAACACCTATGTTGAAGAGGAATAACGTTATATCAAGTTCAAAATGCACTTATGTGGTGTCATCAAACAACACAGTGTGAAATATTTAACACAATATTTTGAGGTTGAAATATTAACACTTTAGATTTAAAAAAGCGTTAAATTTAACACACTGAGTTGCATTAACCTTCCTGATTTTACTGTGTGTCATCATTGTTAGTTACTTCATCTGCTTCATTCCTCTTTTTTAAAAAAGCGTTAAATTTAACACTGAGTTGCATTAACCTTCCTGATTTTACTGTGTGTCATCATTGTTAGTTACTTCATCTGCTTCATTCCTCTTTAACACCCAGATCTACTCTGGCTTTATATTTCCTTAGATCAAATGAGCAGCTGCTTTTTAAGTTGTCACAAAGACTAGATGAATAGATACGATTTATCTTTTCTGTTTCTTTTTCTAAAATACTTTTAAAACACATAACTTTTATATCACTTTTTTTACCAGTGTGTTCTATATTATAAATGTTTTTTATTGCTGTTGGATATCTTGTCTTCATTTTCTATTTATTTATCATGCTATGTAGAGCACTTTGGCAAACCTGCCTGTTTAAATGCCTTTTATAAATTGTATTTGAATTTCAGATGTTTCAGTTATTAGTAAAACCAATTAATATGATTTTATCTAAACACATTTTATTTAATAAAACATATCAAATGGGAAGACCGCTAACTTCACAGTAATTCCAGCAGACACTTCCTGACACCATCTATACATTTAAGCTTAAAATGGTTATTGATATTTTAGAACTGAATGAAAGCAACCTGAAGGTGAAAAACTCAGTTTTTTTTTTTTTTTTTTTTTTTTTTTTTTCTGAGACTTGGTTTTATTAAAATTAGGTGGTTTAAGGGAGCCCAGACATATTTCTTTACAGCAAGATGTCAGGATCCCTTCCCACAATGGTTATATATTCCCTCCAGCAGGTGCTCAGAAAACTTCCGAAGGCTCACAGGAGTAATCTATAAGCAAAGGTAAAATCACAGCCTCAAGAGGAGGCAATGCTGCTTAAGGGTTCACCTCAGCTGGAATCAATGGTTTAAGTGCCAAAATAGATAGATATGTATCCAGGGCAGGAGCTAAAACTCTCCTATTTATTGTGTTTGGCCTCTCCCCTTATCTAGATACAAAAGGGAAAGGCCTGAATTTAGAAGAAAAGGACTTAAGCTCTATTGTTTTGAGTCCTCTTTTCAAACCAAAGTATATTTTGCATTTTATTCATAAATCAAACATCCCAGAGTGTGGAGGATGAGTGGAGAGGTACATAATCCACTTTGCTTAACCTTAATTGTTTGGCTTCTACCCAGTAATGATTGATATCATCTAATGATCTTTGTTTTATTTTTTTCTGAGGATTTTTCTGAGAAAACAGATTGCCACAGGGCTAAAACTCTTACATTGTAGGCCTTTTAAAATTATCTCAACACATAAAAAAAAAGATTTTAGAAGGGATAAAAGGGCTTACATCGGACTACTGGAACTGCCGACCTTTGACTGTTACAATTATTAATAAATAAAATGTTGAAATCGATTGATGGTTAAAAACAAAAAATTTATGTAACAGTGATGCTTAACATTTTTTTTTCCCCAAATCTAAGTCCCAATTCTTTAACTGATTAAACAAACAACTTTCTCATCAAATTCAAACCATATGGATCACCTCTAAACCTGAATCTCAGTAGGTAACTTGTACCATTTATTTTTAGACCTAAATTACCACTGTAATGTTTAACATTCACTTTTTTTTTTATTTATCAACAGTTATCTTTTAACCATTTAAAACTGAATGCACCGTCCTGTTCATTTCTCGAGTATATTATTCAAAAAAATTAAGTAAAAGTTATTATTAACCAAATAGTCAATAAAATCAGCTCCCTTGTCGCATTTTAATAAGATGTAGAGGGTTTTCTTTGCATCTAAATCCATATTCAAAGCCTTCACTGTCTGTTATACGTTACAAAGATGTTCAAATTTATGGTAAACATTGCAGCATACTGAACAACATAAAGTATAGCAAATAAAAATAATTAGCGTTAAAGTTTTGGATATTTCAATTTTTTTCAGCGTCTCCTTGTAAAGTTGCAACGAGCTTAGCAGCTAGACAGTGTTGGACGTGTTTTTCAATTCCTCTTTTTTTTTTTATGAGATTTTACCGCACTAGTGGCTGGGACTAAGGCCTCCATACTTGGGTCTTAAGCACTAACCACTGCGCCACCAAAGCACGCCCAATATATATATATATATATATATATATATATATATATATATATATATATATATATATATATATATACACATATACATAAATCATTCTTTTTCAGGTGCTTATTATTAGGAAGGGTCGGCTAATATTAACAAAAAATAATGATCAATTAACATCGTATAATCTTACAACAAATATATCAAAGTATAACAGCTGCAGTCTTTAGCCAACATATTGTACATAACCAGCTTCCTTCACTCATCACAGCAAGATGTAAAAGCTGTCGCTAATGATGGAGTCTTAGACCAGCAGTCTCAGTCTCCAGTCTTTAGGGCATCACTAAATGTGAGGTCTAAAGTCTTTTATTTTTGATTGACTATGCCATGTGTTTTGTCTTCAACTTAATAATTCACATTTAGCCTAATAGCACTGGGGGTATATGGTGAACATGTGTGGATTCGAGAAAATCTGCATCAGTTTCAAATCTGAGCACCAATCCAAAAACCACTGAAGTGTTATATTAAATTTGAAAAAGGAGGTTTAAAGTTTATGTGAACCTCCAGACTGACAATTTACTCCCACAGCGTTTTAGCCCCGAATCTATTCGTGTCAAGATGTTTACATCACAATTTTATGATCAACAACGTTGTTTGTAGAGAGTTAACTCAAACCTCTTCATGTTTATGGGAGCGGTTTTTATCTTTTGGTCATCAAGTAGGTTTTGTGGAATTGAATCTCTGCATTTATACAGCGATTTCCAGATGGAGAGCCTGTGTACAAATGTCTTCACACTGCAGTTTTCTCTCTTGGTAATGACAGAGGCTGAAAGCAAACTAGTTATAAGGATCAGATTTTATTAAAATTTAAAATTTTACTCTTTTACACCCTACGAACATAATCCAGAAACATCTCTTCTCCAGTTTGGGAAAATACATCAGCAGGACTTTACTGCAGAAAACTGTCATTTCAGCCATCAATGATATTGTTTTACGACTTAGGTTGAGCAATTATTTCAACATGTGGTTGCTTTAGGTCTCTCCTTGATGTTGAGTTTAAAGTAAGAAAAATGATCTCTGATTCCTGTAAATGTCAAAGTAAAAAGTCTCATAAACCATTAATGGTTTGCTCAGTTTAAAAGGACAGTGGGATCTTTGGAAGTGGGTTTCTACAAATATCTTCCTTGCTGTAGTCAGCTTGCTTAAAATGTTCATCTTGGACAGACACCAGCGTTGCGTACCAGGTGCTTTAAAGCCTAACCTCAGACACCTTCTTATTGCTTTCACAAGATGTGTGCAAAAACTGAAGAACAGCATCAGGTAATGTAATCACAGAGCCAAATAGGCAGGTAACTGTCATGTGGAGCTTTATCACAACTAAAGGAGCTGCAGTCACTCACCATTGCTACGATACCATTGTTATAATAGAAGTATGTTTTGTCCTACAGACTCAAAGCTCTCCAAGCTTACCTGCTGTTGTTACCATCCATCCTACCCCCCAAAGATATAAGGTCTGACATGGGGTGTTTCCTGAAAATCCTCATATTTCCTTAGATAAAATAGAGGTCTCTGCAACTACACCATCAGTTTTACTGTTGCTCTGATAAAATATTATTTTCCTTAGCTTATCAGAGCATGAAAAAATGGAGGTGAGTGTGGTTTGAGCATGTCAGACATTTTGCATCTAAACTGAAATCTGAAATAAACATGTCCTCTTCGAGTATCCTAGCAGCCAGCCTTTATGTGTATTTTGGAGATGTGTGAGCTTGCTCCTAGCCTGGAGTCCGATTTACAAGCAAATACAGCAGTGTTTCCCAACCTTTTTTTACTTGTGTACCCCTTCAGGCATTTAGTCTTACCATGAGTACCCCTCTCAGTCAAAAGTACTGATGATTGTCCAAAAGTGGGACGTACAATTACTGAGATGAAAACTATTTCAACACTGATCTCTGCGAGAAGTAGAATGGAGAGATATAGAAGATCTTTTGTCCCAACAGCCATTAGTCAGTTTACTGTTTTTATAATTTTATGTTTTCCATCTCAAATAAAAAAAACAAAAATTTGTTGCCTGAAATTTAGTAAGGAATCAAAATAAATACAAAATAAAATCATATTATAAATCTGTATTTATAAAACTGGAGCTCCTCTGAGTAACTGCCTGATAATCACATTTAAGCTTGATGAATTGAGAACAAAATGCAGAACAACAATTATAGTCAGACTAACTTAATTAGTTTTACTTTGTTTTCATCAAGACACCTGAGCTGTTTTGATGAGCTCAGTGGTCAGTGTGAAAAACAGCCAGACTGTTCCTCTGTTTGGTTTGGATGTGGGTCACAGCTCATGATGAACTCAAACATATAAGAAAAACTTAGTTTTTGGTTCATAAAAGCTTGTTTAATTTTTCAGAAAGCAAAACAGATCCCAGCCCTATTTTATTTTACTATCTAAGAATTAAAATATTTTCATGTCCCCTTTGTTGTTTTTGCTTTGTGTCAGAGAAATCCTGGGTTATTTGTTTTAGTTACTTGGAGAGAATAATTTTGTTACAACCAGAGGAGCAGCAGGATGAGGTCATTAGCAGCAACTGATAACTTGGAGTGTTGTAGATGTGACACTGGAGGGCTTGGATGTAGTCTTTACATGCGCCCAGGATGGTCAACATGGCTACCAATTTAATGAAGACCAAAGCATACAGGTGCATGCTTCCTAAATGGTACTAAGCAGCAATTACTGCTAAGCACAGTGGAAGAAGTTCCCTTTGAATGAACTTCTTGAGTGAACATCTTTTTTTCCCAATACATATTTCAGCTCATTACAATGGATCATAACCCTGGGTTTTGTTGTTTTAGAACAATAAATGTTCTCTTTGTACTGCAAATATTCTATAGCTTAAGCCTCTATCCTCACTAACACAAGGTAAGAGAATTACAGGATCCATTAAGCCACAAACATGAACCCCTGCATGGTGCTTTAGTAGGTTTATCATTAAAAAACAAAAATGTTATGTATCTTTATGTAACTTCAAGACACCAACAGTTCTGCACAGTTGAAACCTACTTGTTCCTCTGCATCGAAGTCTGCGTTGTACTGGCCCATTTCCTCAGGCGGCCTCTTCTGGACCAGACTGCGACACAGCAGCCAGATGGCCAGGCCGACCATGAACATGCCGATGTCAGGGATAAACACTCGGATGCCGTTCCCTGCATCTGCGCCAATAACACTAGGACACAGAGGAAATAAAGGAAACTCGCTAAGAAAAAGCAGATGCATGTTTCTTGAAAGAAGTGATGACATTGTATTCCAGGATAAAACCACCATAACTGTCCTACAGTATAACAACCACAAACTTCTATTTATAAAATAGATCAAAATAACACAGTAGGTCATTGTAAAGTGGATGGAAAGTTATATGTATCTTTAAAAAAAATACAAATGTAAAGTGTTGATACTATAGTGACTATCGAACACCTTTTAATCTTAGTATTAACACGCTTAGTATTAACACGCTTAGTATTAACACGCTTAAAAAATGATGTCCAGCCTGGGAGATAAGTTATGGGAAAACACAGCGCAATTCAACAAACATCAATTCAGGGGCCCCAAAAATGTGTAGAACCAAGCAGTGAGTTGCTGAGATGTTTCCCTTAGTTCCTGAGCTTTCTCCTGAAGGATGAGTGAATGTTTCTCTGTTAACTCTTCCTCCTGCAGGGCAGGTTTCTCTTGCCAGCGATGCCGCAGTGCAGTTTCTCTAGCTCTTCTTAGTGGTTTGCCTGGACCTCTGATACAGCATTGATGAGGCCTTGTGAACTCTTCTGAGTTCAAAAAGGAAGTGGAGCTTCAGCAGAAGTTTTTTGCAACTTTTTTGCAAGTTCCTGCTTCATATTTTCTTCATTTTGTTATAGCTTTTTGTTCAAGTTCTCCTGAATTACTTTTTGCTTCACGTTTTACATCTTTGTTTCCTCTTTTTCCATCTTCCATCTCATATGTAGCGCTTTTTAGCTGGAGTTTATGAGCAGCCTTTTTTATCATGCAACTGTTTCTTAAGGCACATTTGCTCCCCTAGATGTTTTTGTTGTTCTGCTGCATATATCCTCTCCTTCTCTAAGAGCTTCTCTTTGATTTCTTCTGAGTCTGCATTTCGTGGAGCATCTTCTCTTTTTTCTGACATGTGTTGTTGGCGATTTTCAACTGATCCTTCAGATCTGCCAAACTCTTCTGACACTGATCCTCTTAGGCCTTATTTAACTGAGCATGAGCTTCCTTCAAGCTTGTGTTTTCTTGTTGAGTTTGCAATAAACTCTGCTGCAGCTCTTTAATCTCCCTAATCTTTACTCCTAGATTTTGTGCTGTGGAATGTTCTTTCTTATGTACGGTTTGCTCTCTAAAAAGTTCTTCAAATATATTATTTTCCCTCAGAACAATCTTCAATGCATTAAAAGTTTTAAAAGTTGCATGCTTAAAAGTTTTTTCTATCTTTTCGATAAAAATGCTGATGTTTGGTGGGGGTGCATCTAGGCATAATCGGAGACAATGACACACGAAGTGTGCTCCTGATGTCCAGTCTGCTCCGTAGCTTTGTTTTGGTCGCTGTAACCGCAGAAAATCCCGCTTCACAAAGATAGGATGTTATAGATAGGATGAGTCTTGAACTGAATCAACCTGTGTCAAGAGGCACAGATGCACCGACTGATGTTATTTGGAAACAATACCGCAATTTTTTTATATTTTTCAAAATAAAACATCACTCAGACTCTGATTATATATATATATATATATACACTTTTTTCTGTGCGGCCCTGTACCAAATGACCGACGGACCGGTACCGGTCCACGGCCCGGTGGTTGAGGACCGCTGGTTTAAAGGATCCGGAAGCAGCAGTTTCCAGAAAAATTGTGGTGCATTCATGAAATCTACCCTTTATTGGAAAACTGGCCAAAGCAACCTAATAAGTCCAGTTTAAATTGTTCCTAGCAAGGGGTCAGAATAAACATAAAATGTTTGTTTTTTTTTCATATGAAAAAAAAAAACACTCACTGTGGCAGAAAGCATTGTCTGGAACAAAATTTATATGAAGCGTAAACAGAGTTAACAGAAAAGATGGAGGTGGAGGGCTTTTTTAGGGGCAGTCTTTGAAAGAACACTGTTAGATGCTGCAACAAACTGCAACAAAGCCCCACCTTAACTGAACCCTAAAAACAGATAGCTCACACAGGCTGTTCTCTCATGGGAACAAATATGAAAGTAGCAATTATATCACTCAGAAAACACCACAGAATACACGGGAATCTGGAGTTTTCCGCTACTTAATTGTTCTTTTAATGTGTGCTGTGCTGAGTGCTTTACATTTTATATGGAGTACCACCCTGTGTAATAAAGTTGGGCTTGCTGCTTTTAAACTTATTGCTGTTGACTGAAATTCCATAAAACAAAAACAACTCATGAGAAAGTTTATTTGGTTGTTTTTCTCAAATCAACTTAGATCAAAAATAATTTTTACTAACTAAAGAAATATGTATCACAGGTTAGCTCCAATGGCTAGAAACTCATTGGGCTTTTGATTCAACAATAAAAAAAAGATAACTTTTAAGATTTTTGTCAGCATTGTTGTTAGGTTTATCTCCTCCTACCTAACTAAACATCAAGAGAATTATTCAGACGAGAGGCCAAACACTATCTGCACAATGTTGCTATGACAGCTACCATAATATCAGATTCATATTATCCACTGTGATGTTTTTATACTGCCTGAGGACACATTTTACAAGGTGTCATGATTGCATGGGCAATTACAGCAAATAAAAACTGTCCTTGAAATGGCTTACAGGTTTCCGAACCTTTAGAACGCTCTCTTTTTAATCAGCCAAACTAATTTCTATTTCAGTTTTATTGCAATCAAATTGCATCCTGTGTTTGGCCACCAAAGTGTTTTTCTTTACATTTCACGCTGAGCTCCAAGTGTAATTAAACAGTTCCCAATAAAATATACTGGTAACTCTGGAGCAGCAGAGAGGATTTGGCTGCAGTTATAAAGCAACTGGTCATTTCAAACAAAACCAATCTCACGCTGGCCTAGAGTGGAAATAAGGATTGTTAAAGTTGAAAACAGAGTGCTAATCGTCATGATGGAAAATGCACACTCGGAACAAAAAACTGTTTGGGCATTTGGCTGCTGTTGGAGAGTTTAATCTAATCAAGGACGACTGTTTCCATGCGTTTTATTGTTGAGAAGCTTAGCACATCCTCACACGGATGAAAGAGATGGAAACCATCAGAGCCGCACAACACTGAGGCGGCAACTTTAATGACTCCTACTTTCCTCCGCTTATTATGTGTGGGAACTAGAAAACATCAGCAGAGCCTCAGGCTGCAGACAGATTCATAGAAAAACTGCCAGTTATGACAGTTCAATGTATTTTGCAACTCTGATAAGTAGTTGACACTGAAAACAGCTTGAACAAAGTAATTTGTTTTAACATTAAAGAAAATATTGTAGGGAAAAAATTTTTGTTATAACACACTGAGCTTTTAATTTACATACCTGATTATTTAAAGTAGCAGAGAGATCCCATAAATTATGTGAAATAAAAAAATTGAAATAAATTCAACTTTATTGATCTAACAATGGAGAAATTAACTTCCTGCATTTAACCCATGCCCGGAGAGCAATCAGGGGTTAAGTGTCTTTGCTCAGAGACCCCAGAGTGGCAGTATGTGGGGGTGCAAGCCCTATGCCCTAACCGCTACACCTCCACTCCCACTCTTTAAGCATGTTAAGCTCACACTAAAACTTTGATGTAATATTTCTTAAACTAGAAAGGACATCATTTCCATCATGTAGGCTTGATTTCTTCTAAAATTGATATAGATTCAATTCTAAAAGCGAATAGACCTGTGTATGTTACAAATAACATCCAAACATCAAAAACACTAATACAACTACTGCTACAATAATACACAGGTGATGAATGGACAGTTTTGTGTAGGATGTAAATGCAGAGTTGAGAATAACCCTTAAAGCTCAAACAAAATGGTAAAAAATATTCACCACTAAAATAAACTAGAGCTCCAGATCTGTGGAGGTATATAGAAGTAAAAAAGAAAGGAAAGATCAGAGTATTAAAGATAGTCCATTCATTCGTCACTAGCCTTCATACAAACTCCACCAAAGAAGTTTAAAGAATGTCAAAAAGGTAAAAGTTTTATATCTACTGGAAATCATTTATCATTAAGATGAACTTTAAATCTGAATAAGAATTAAGATTGAATCCGATATTGTTGGAATCTTTACATCTACCAATTTGGTAACTATAGATGCAGTGATTGTGTTTTATGGGGCTTTGTCTGTAGTGACAGGCAGTCATAGTTACAAAATATTACCAAAAGAAAATTGGATGGATTTTTAAATATATTTATACATATATTTATATACTTTTGATACCTCAATTTTGATCACTTATGCAATTAGGATACTCTGTTTTCTGCCCTGCCATTACAAGCGTAACTGTGAAGTTAGCTTTAGTACAACTGAGATTGTAACCGTGGGTCTGTGTGGGAGGGACTGGTTAAAGCAGGGCATACGCTGTACAAATTTTTTAATCGTTGTACGCAGCTACAACTCACACTGTATGACAAAATCGCAGGGTTTAGAAGTTCACAGCTTGCGATATATGTTCTCACACTGTGCAGCCCGACGCTCTGATGCGATCCACCTGCTCACACTGTACGTCTAAAAACCACGTCGGACTCAATTCCACAGTTAGATGGCGCTACTTTGACTTGTCTGTCGATGCTTCCTGTTAAATATGAAGCTCGTTTGAGTAAAACGCGCTGCCTTGGCAATTTGTGCAATTTTGTGTGCTGAAATCCCTAAAAAGAAAAGGCGAAAAATTATGGCTGAGCAAACATGGTTACTACGGTTTGTCAATTTTACAGAAAGAACTTCATTTCATTTGCACCCCCACCATGCTTCTGTGTTTTCATCTGAGAGGAAGAAGAAGAAGAAGGAGAACCCTTGATTGGAGAAGCATCCCGCTGCAGCCTGCGGGAAGGCAGGGCTTGACATCAAGCCCCGCCCACATCAAGGACAGCCATATTGGAAATGCTGACGTAACAGGGCAGGGAACCACATAGACATATAAGATGATATATATATAAAGATATATGTAAAGATATGTTTTCATCTTAATTGTGAAAAGTTATCCCTCGAGCCATGACGTCAATTGTCCATCAATTTAAACAAAAATACGTGCAGTGCTGAGACATCATTAGTGTGTTCAGCTTGAATCAGCAGGTTTGAGTAGCAGGTCAACCGCCCCAATATGGCAGCCGTAATTCCTGCGCTGCGACAGCCAATGCGGGGTCTACTCATATTATATTATTATTTGAACTTCAGCACCAGCAAGTATGTGGTTATATTGCTTTTCTTAATCAACGCTGGAGATAGGCACGAGCAACCCCCACGACCCCATGAGGGATTAAGCGGGTCAGAAATTTGATGGATAGATTTTTTCTTAATCTGCGATGGACTGGGAATTTGTCCAGAATCCACTGCACCAGCCCTAACGACACCACTATAGGGATAAGTGTGCGTGTATGATAATTATTGGATAGATAGATGTGTCCTCAATGTAATGTACATTTGTCTCTAAACTACCAATCTAATTTACATTTTATGAAGTTTGTTTGTGATAGGGTTTGAGGATAGATAAATACATCTTTATAATAATTCCTTATTGTTGTTTATTTTAGACTGTTTGTTACTAATGTTATTTTAACATCTGAAAATTTAATAAAGATTTAAAAATAAAAAGGACATACCACGTGACAGACATACCATGTGACATAACACATTTTTTTGGCCATTTCTCTCGCCAGTGCCTACTGTATAGGCAAGAGCGGTCAGCATTTCCAATATGGCATTTCCGCAGGCTGCAGCGGGATGTACTTGCTTGATTGCGCATACTCACTGAGCAATTTGCCCACGACCACCTTACGACGGCCGACAGAATTTCAAGCAAGTTTTTTTTTTTTTTTTCGACCTGATGATTCCTGATAGGAAGGTGGTCATGATAGGCGTTATGCCCCATACACTACATGATGCACAATGCATGATCAGGCTGAAAGTTGGCCGATCGAAAAATTCTCGCACGACTGGAGAATCAGCCTGAAAAGGGCAAAAAATCTTACAGTGTATGCCCCTCTTAAGTCAGATGAAACTTACAATGACCTTTTCTGAAAAAAAACTCTAATTCTGTCTTGTTTGAAATCCCAGGATGACCTTGGATCCACTGTTAGTGAACAGTGGGAAGATGCTGATGCTTGAAACCTTTAAAATACTAAAAAACTTGAAAAAAGGTGACAGAAAAGGTGGATTTTGTCAGGAAAATTAAAATTTAATGGATTGCCATGGAGTCTTTTGGCAGAATCATTTTGCAATATTAACAAAGATGAAAACAGAAATGGATCCCACAACTTAAATCATAAAGAAAATCCTAGGTGTAAGATAATAAAGTAATGTTTCAAATCTGAGAGACGGTGGGAACTAAGAGGACTTGTGCTGAGTATGAATTGAGTGGCTGCGTATTCCGAAAGCCAGATTAGGAGGATGATTACGTCATAATGCGGCGCTGAGGCCTGTTTGGATTGGAAGACTCCTCCTAGTGTGACTGACAAAAGCATGGGAATTAATTTTGTGTTCATATTTTTTTTCATTTACTTCTTAACCTGGTATATTCATTTTTTAACTGATTAAATGAACAAGACTAGTGAAGCTAATCTGTAGATTACCAATTCAAAATACTTCAGAGGACAAACAAAAACACATTAAGTTTAAGTTAGCTTTTTTTTTAAGTTGAGATAGGAATTATGCTTCTGCAATAAAAAATTATTTAATCTAAAGCTTTTTACAATCCCTATCACATGTGCTGATATGCATGTATTGGTAATAATAAATAGAAAACGCCCTACACAGAAACATAGTTCAAAGGATATGTAATATTTTTCAACAGGTTAGATTTCATAACCAAGAAAAATGAAATAATATAAAAAATAAAGGAATACACAAAAAAGCAGCTGTGAAGCCTCTGCTGGCTTCATGTGACTTGAGCAAAATTTTTCTTCGGGGTTTAAAATGTAGCCATTACAGCAGTAAATACTGTATATGCACTACATATGATCCTCAGCACAAACAGGTAAATGTAGGCAGGAGAAAATGTTTATGGGTCTACTTCCGCCACTTAACTGTAGAGTACACAATCTAGCCAGGGATGATGAGTGCTGGAAAAAGGACGAGGCTGTGTTTCGGACATTCCCGTACTTACAGACCGCATTTAATATGATCAAGGGGATGTGCTAATGCAGACGCAAACAAAAGCCTTAAACTACAGACCCTTCAGTTCAGTGTTAGGGGTTAACTGGGCTTTAAATTTATTAGGAATCCACAAAGGAACAGGTTAGGAGGTAGTGAGAAGATAAGCCAGTGTGGCTACATGCAAAAAGGGGTGGTTAATGTTATTGGGAGGCAGCTATGTTTACAATACCTTGTGTAGCCTTTTTAAAAAGATGGCAGCTGTATAGTTTATGTTAACTTGGATTATTAAGTGTGTTCTCAATAAAAATAAATTCAATCCACAGTTCAGCTTGTAAAGTCTACTTTCTGGCTGAATTTAGCCAAAACCATACATAGAAATCCTTAGCTTTATAGGAGGTGCACCCTCGCAATTATTGCCTGTTCACAAGTAACTTATGTAAGGATATTGGGAAAAAAGCAGCATTTTCATGTAGCTTAATTTGAAGTAAGTATTACCAGACTGCTATGAAAATCACTTGTTTTGGATCATTAAATGAAAAAAATATGTGTGCCTTTTATAAGAACATAGGACATAAAATCCCTAAGAAGCAGCCCATATAACCAAAGCCTGTACATTTAGAAGGGTTTGTTTACATGCTCAGATTTTACTACCATTTGCAACCTCACATTAAAAAGTTAGCAAATAATGCAAAATATCTACATCCAAAACAACAAATATTAGAAGAAGAAAAAAAAACAACAACAAAAAAACATTCACACAATCTTAGCAGACTTTTGCGTAAAAAATATTTTATCTTTTTTTTCATCTCATCTTGTGTAAGCTTGTAAGCTTTAATTTGACTATTTGCTTTGCTGCTAACACACCTGGATTTTCCCTCCATGGGACAATAAACTACATTTCTATCTTATTTTTGTGATGTTAAATGTTAATGTCTTACCTTTCAAAGCCAATCTGTCGTATGGATCTCTCCCATGAAGAACCTATGACAAATAATATGAAATGATTCAGTGTAAATATATCAGTTCCAATGAAAAAGACAATTGCAACAACAGTTATTTTACAGACTGTACAAGTGACAGATGAATTTTCAACAACAAAAAAATGCATTAAAATCAGCATTCAGAGTGCAAAACAGAGGGCCTTCTCTGAACATGTAACACATCGAACCTTGAAGGAGCCATGTGGTCTTTGACCCTTGGTACAAAAACTACTTGAACACTGTTACTGCCCATAGCTATAACAAGTAAATTTGATATACTTTGTGAAACATTACAGTTGGTTGAATCTACTCCAGTTGCCTCAACGATCACCACAGCACAATCCACCAAACACCTTTAGATGTGCTGAAACAAGAGAGTTGAATCATAGGTGTGCAGCCAACAAATTTGCAGTAACTGTGTGATTTCAGGATATGATACAAATGTCTAAAGAATGTTTCAGATACCTCACTGTTTCTATGCAGCAAATAATTAAGGGAGTTCTGACACAATAAAAGGCCTTTATGCAGCATTAATGCTCAACATTTCTTTAAGGAATCCAGGGTGTTCAATTTATTGCTGATTTTAATATTTTTGGTGCTTCTTTTCACAGGCATAGGAAAAATAATGCATTGTTGGTTCAGTGGAAGAATTATTAGGTGCTTAACTTTACTGAAGTGAGGTTTTGGGTTTACAATGTGTAGAGAGGACAATTCAGGTGTTAAATAGTCTTAGAAAGATATTACAGACAAAGCACTTCATCTCACTGAGTTTATCTGCTGTTTTACAGGAGTGGAAGCTACTGCTACTTTTTTAGGGGCCGATTGTAAAGTTAACAACTGTAAAAGAAGTCCACTTTCAGAGGGGACAGAAAAAGTTCATCATGGATCGCTCGATAGCTTCAAAGAATTGAAACAATACAGATAACAGCTTAGTTTGCAAGTTCCTGATGGACAGAGCAGAAGGACAAAACTAAGGTTTAACCACAAAAACAAAAAAGACACATATTAATGCGCTTTTCTCCAGTCAGAACACACAGCTGCACAGCTTTATTGCAATGCAGTACTGTTTAGGATGTCGTAAAGTATTTAAATGGAAAGATACTGAATAACAATGCATTGCTTTAATGTACCATACTGAAAGTCTATACAATCTTTAACTAGAGTATGTTACCTGACATTATGCATGACAAACCCTGCTCAGACTAAAGCTCTGCAAACTGATAAGAAAACACTAGACAGGCAGTTTTATTGTCAAATACACCTAATTTCCCTCCTCAGCTGTTTGGAAATAGAAAGTAATACCTGTGTCAGAATCACAATAGTTCCTCGATCCAAAATCACATAAACACTGATGTCAAAGCAAAGAAGAATACGTGTTCATTGTCAGTTTTCTGCCAGATTTAGAAAGCTAAAGTCAGGGATTATGGATTATTTTTTACTAGTCGGACGCAATTCAATATTTAATTGAGTTAATTAGATGGTAATTAATTAATCGCAAATAATTACATTACAATCAAAAACCATATATTGACAAAATAAACTAGCTTTTCAATTAAAAAACCACTTTTCTCCTCAATTATTAAATGAATAATTATAAACATACAACAACATGTATGCATTTGGTTGTTTAATCAAACTGTTTAAGTTATTCAACCATCAGAATGGTTGAAAGTTATAATATTTTAGCTTTTTAACTTTTTTCTTTAAGAAACCCCAGATATTTTTTGGAGACTCTTTGAATTTTTTTTTATAAAAACAATATTTAGAAATATGAGCTGTTCATGAACATTAATCATAGCCCTATACCATTGTAACAACAAGGCCTGCCATCTTACCGGTAAAGAGAAGATAAGGTTCCATTTCTAATACTGAAAGACCAATTCAGTCCAGCTTTGTATAGAGCATTGCCTTTAGGAGCTAAACAATTACTATTCAATGACGAGCAATTAGAGCAGTTGAAACAATAACCACTGAGGCTTCTCGTTTTTAAGTTTGAATATCCCTGTTGGGCAAACGCCTGTGATGCAGCTTATGTGTCGTATTTAACAGTGTACAGAAACCAGTTGTTTTCCCGCTTGGGACTAAAATGCAATTCATTTCATTAATTTTTTTAACATGTTAAAATATTTCTAGTTAATCACTTAAAAGGAATGCGTTAAAATACCAGCAGCCCTAGTTTTTCATATATGGTACAAACAATGATACATGCAGATTGAAAGGAAGTAGTATGTTAAATTTTGCCATGCCTAATTCAGATCATTTTAATGATATTAACTGTACAAATACACAAAAACGTTATGACATATGTATAATTTCATTGGCCTATTTTGCATACCTTCTTACAATAACATCAATGTGTATTTATAAAAGTTTCTGTAGGCAAAGATCTTAAATTCTAGCATTTTATTAATATTGTATGTGCCAAGTCTTTTTATATGAATTCCATTTTTCCATTTTTGGAACATCAATGTTAAGTAATTGAAAACATGGGTGAAATCTACAGTGTTTGGTGTTATTGTAAAAGAAAGCTTTTTTCATACTTTCCTTTCATTTCATTTTAGCTTTGTTTATAGGATCTTAGAGTATTTTAGCTATTCTTATGTTACCTATTTACCCTATTTTTAAATACGGAAATAAATGTGTCAAAATGTTTTCATCAGTAGCTCTATAAAGATATATAAAGATATAGGCGACTCGCCTATATCTTTTTCTAATGAAAGAATAATGATTTTACATATTTGTATGTATTTCTTTTGGGGTGGGATGGGGATTCACAAACCATTTAGGATTCAGTGGCCATAAATCAACAAACTCTGATAAAATATATAACAATCAGGCAACTTGAGTGGCTAAAAACAACCAACAGCATTTCCCACATGTCAGCACTATAATGCACAGTTCCCACACTGCTAGAGGAAGAGAACATATTCTATGCATCATAACATTGTGAAATTTCTTTGGCTTTATTTGACTCCTATTCTAAAAATAAAGCACATCATTAATAAGGGTGATATACAGGTTTTGTGATAGATGCATACTTATTCAGTATTAGAACAACATGTGTTTGTTGACATGACTCAATTCATAGTACTGGCGCCTTGGTGGGCACCTCACTAGCTATAACTGTTAACAAGGGATAGATGATTAGTAATCAAGACCAGATGCAACACTGGAGTAGAAACAAGGTTGGTAGACACAACATGCAAACAGACAAAAGTAACACATGAATAAAATCAACCTCAGATTATAAAACAACTATGGCTGAAACAATTAATCGGATTTATTGTTGTTAATCAATAATTTAAAAAAATCGTTCAGTAATTTACTTATCAATTAATCATTAACTGGAGTATAGAGCCTCTAAAACATGAATTTAGCTGACAGAGCAACCTGCTTAGAGCAGTAGTTATATCAATATTGTAAAAAAAACATATATATAAATGTACATATATATATATATATATATATATTTTGCATTTAAGATAAAATAAAAACATTTTTGTCTGTCAATATGCTCTATCCAAAAATCTTCAAGATGAAAATTTTTTGTTTCACCTGGTTTAATTTCTTTAAAAGTCTTCTTTAAGAACCTTTGGCTCTGCAATTATTAATTGATTAATTGTAAAAATAATGAACAGATTAATCGATTTGCAAAATAATCGATTGTTGCAGCTCTAAAAACAACCAAAAAGCCATAGAAATACACACAAAAAAACAAAAACGGAGCAAAAATACAAATGAATAAATCCAAAAACAGTTTCATTGTGAAAAAAAAATTAAATAAATAAAAAAAAGATCATAGGAGGCGTTCTTAAGCAATACTGAACATCCAAACTGCTCTGGGTGCTTTAACTATAGCTGCCCACTGCTGTTGGTTTGTCATTCTCCTAAACATGTATACAATATTCCTCAATACTGTTTGCACAAATTCAGTAGGGTCAAATGCAAAGCTCAAATTTCTGTAACTTTCAACCTTTACATATTGCAGATGTTTAGTTTATGAATTTTACGCTTTGCTAAAGTTGGGAGTTTTTAGTCTATTTAGTTTTGTTTTTTTCCAAAGATTGGTCACAATCTGAAGAAATTGGGACTTCGGTTGCTCAAGGGGGACTAGAGCGGTGTGTGGGTGGGCGACAAATGGCTTGTTGTGAAATTTAAAAGGGAAGAAACATCTGTGAAGGGAGGAGGCTTCATGACTCATCCCTGACATCAAGCACTTCACCCAGAGTCAAGCTGAGCTAAGAGTTATCTGTCCACCTCCACACAAG
>NW_015150998.1:459800-467623 GCF_000732505.1 Cyprinodon variegatus | reverse complement strand
ATCACTAATGACCAGCACTAAAAATTAAATCAAGAGAGGGAAAGCTTTTTGTACATACTTCTGGCACCTTTAGCAAAAGTAAGATAGTCTACAGACATAATGGAGACATTCACATCCTTTCCCAGGGGAAATAAGGAGCAACAGTTCAAATTACCACACCAACAACTTCCCAGTTTCCTTTGCAATCTCTTCCCATTGAATTTAATTTTACCACAGTTCTTTTTTGCTGTGAAAACTACAAAGCATTGAATAGAAACTCTGCAAACTCTGCAGAATTTCATGTAGTTTTCAGCTTACTGTGGCCAACTGTTATCAAAGAATGGAATTCTGTGTCTATATGGAATCATATAGACACAGTAACTTATATAAAGTAAAATGTTAATAATAACGCAGGTAGACTGTAAGTACTGTAACCAGAGAGTTCCTGAAAATGGGTTTTGATATCTAAAAAAACAGGCTCTTAATCTTCAGGTCCAGTAAAGTAACCTCTAAGATCCATAAAGCAGTGAGATAAAGAAAAGGAAAGAGATTTAAGCTGAAAACTATTAACTAGAGTTTAGGAAAGTATCCTGTAAACTTCAGTGTATTTGATGTGTTTTATAAACTAGTATTTCAGTTAGGCTTGTCCCGATCCGATCCACGTATCGATCCACGTATCGGATCGGACGCCGATATTGGCAAAAAAATGCGTATCGGCAAAGCATGTAAAAATGCCGATCCAGACTGCCGATCCAGTTTTTTAAAAAAAATCGGGTCCGTATTTTCCAGTTTCGCCGATTGAAACGATCCATTCCACTATTTTGCACCAGTTTTCCCTGAATCCGGTCCGCATTTTCCAGAACACCTTCAACACACCCACAGGTCTTTTTGGGTCTGTCTCCCGGCCTAACTATTAAAACAGGTGAATTGGAAGATAGCGGGGAAAATGTCAGCCGTGTGGGATTATTTTATCCTGCACGATGTGTAGATGGAGACTAGGTGTGGAGGAGATTGGGGAGTATAAGGCATTTTTGTGTAATAGTTCACTATTATTTGCACAGATTTTTTTTTAAGCAGTGTCTTTTTTCAAGAGTAAAGTCCTGATTCTAAGTTAATAGAATACTTTCCACTCTTGTCTGTTTTGCATTTTTATTAAAACTTACAGTAATACTTGCACCTTTAACCGTTTACGGTTTTACTGCTCACTGTGCAATATTAGATTGCTATTCATTATTTTGTCCAGTTTGTGTTTATCTCTTAATAAACAGGTAAGTTTGTTGTTACCAATCATTGTGTTTTATTCAATCTCACCTAATTCAGCTGGCTAGATGTTATCAAGAGTACTAAAACCCTTTTCAACATGAGTCTTACAACTAAGGCTAAATACTTAAACTTAAACTTAAATACATGCTCGGATAGGCTGGTATCGGCCAGTATCGGTATCGGATCGGAAGTCCAAAAACAATATCGGTATCGGATCGGAAGTGCAAAAACCTGGATCGGGACATCTCTAATTTCAGTTTTAGAATATAACCCGTTAGCTCCAGAAACAAACGCATGTGTTATAGAAACATTGCCTTTAAGTTCCAGAAAGTAACCTGTGTGTTTCAGAAATGAGTCTTTACAATTTTGGAAAGTAGCCTTTACGTTCTATATGATAACATTTGACTTTTTGCAGTAAAAAAAGAGAAGAAAGTAAGAATAACCTGCAAGGCTCGGAAAAATCACCTGGTGTTGGAACAAAATTAGTTAGAGCTACTTAAACCCATACACTATAAGAAAAAGAGTGTGTTGGGTCAAAAAGCACAGTTGTGGAAAATAAAATGTCATCAAAAGCTAAAACAGCCAAGATGAAACACAGAAAGCTCCACAGATAAGGATAAGGTTTTTTTTCTGTGTTGTTTTAAATACCACAGTCAAACTACTCCATTCAAATGTTTAAATAAAATCCAGTGACGACAAGCAAATCATAGTCTGTTTAAAAGTTTTCCAGCTCCAAACATCTGCAACACGTAATTTCTCCCTGCCAACTCTAAACCTTCAGGTGTGGGAGGAAACCCCCCATTCTGAGTGTGACTTCATGCTACAGGAATGCCAGAGGTAAAATGAGGTACAGTCTGATCCGTAGCATGACAGGGGGAATATTGTGTAAAACGAACTGAGCTCAGCATGGAGACTTCTGAAAGAGATTGAGAGACTTTCAGTCTGTCGAGGCAGGGCCAGCGTTTCATCCCAACCGGGTACCGGAAATGCCTGTCCTACAGACTTTATGTCAGCATCATAAAACAACCTTCTTGCTTCCCGGACTGTAAACCTTGCTAAAGCATTTTTTTGTACTCTCCTCTATCTCTGTATAGGCTGAATGCCAGTTGCACCCTTTTACACAGTGACAACACGAAGGGTAAACATTTGAGCATGTCATGTTTAAACCTTCTAGCCTATTACTGTAGGTATCTGGAGATCAGCATTATAGGACAATGACCACCAAAAAGTATGGACAATTGCAGGAAAATATCTGGAAGTCAGAGAGATAATTTTACTCTGTGGGCAATTAAGTCAACATGAAATGTAACAAACTCCACCCATCTGGTCCTCCTTCACAGTTAATACAAACAGTTTGTAAATGCAGCTCTGTGCGTGTCAAGTCAGTACATAGGGAAGACAGATGACTCCAAAGGAAGTCGGCTATGGCTCATCTGGTGACCATTGCTTGACCTGCCCTGACCGTCTGAGGGTCAAGTTTTTTCTGGTTCATACTCAGCTTAGCGCAGAAATCTTGTGTTTTTTTGGCTGCTAAAAACACAGTAAAGTCTGCTAAGATATCCAGAGACAGGATAACCATTTTAAAAAGGAGGACTCCACATTAATACTTGGCTGCCAAAAGGAAAAGGGTGTCAAGGAGGTTACAGAAATCTAAGATAAGGCATCTAGTCAGAAATAGCACAAGCATAACGTCAGACTTCCTTTTACAATCTAAAAAAATATATATACAAATTGTTTGACATAAGCCTACAGAGATAAAATGAGATCTGATGACCATTAGATGCAACATAAAAGACATTCCCTTTTTATATTAATAGTTGCATGACTTTTAGATGCAGTATAGTATATATTAATAGTTTCTGTATCCTGAGAATGCTGCTTTTTTCCCCCTGTATTTTGCCAGAGGGTTTGAGCATTCTAAAGGTACAAGAGGTAGAGGTAAGGTCAGGCACAAGAACCCGACAGAACATTAGCATCTTAAAATAAAGCCTGGAGGATTTGAAATCTAAAACAAATTTAAAAGATTACAAGAAACTCTAACTCCTTAGAAGAAGATTATGAAAAGAATATGTGCTTTGTGAAAACCAGCAGTATAATGCAGGCACTATAAGCCTGTAACCTGGTGGTAATGCAGTAAATACACATAAAAAAGCTGCAACATTAATTAATGTTGCAGCTTTTTGTATGTGTACATCATGAAAATGCTGCTTATAGCAGACAATATTACTAATCAATAATATATCACTATAGATACTATCAATAAATATAGAAAAACCTTTGTTTGATTTATTAAGAGTAAAACATTAACCCAACCCACCCCATATAAATGCCCCCATATAAAATCCTGAATTGTGATTACCAGTTTGTTTGTTTTTTAAGAACTATGAAGTTCACTAATTACACACTGGCTAAATACTCTGTCAGCACATAATTAGTGAAATGAGAAACCTCTTAACTACAACCTGTATGACAGCTGGAATTAGGCTAAAACTTCTCAAAAAGCAACATATAATGCCATGGCTTATGAACATTGAGTTATTTCTGAGAGTCTGTGACTCCAGCAAGCAGAAGTATAGAGTATTATTGTCTAAAATATAGAAACCAGGTTAGACTGCTCAGCCCTGTCCCTAAGTTACCAACCGGCTAGTTTTACTCCAAGAGCACATTGAAGACAGGAGGCCCCAGGAGAACCCAGAACAACATACAAAGCCCTGCAGACATAATCCACATCATTCAAGGTCAGTGTTATGATTCTACTTTTCAGAAATTGCCTCCAAGTAAGAACTTATAAGTTAGAAGAACCACACATCATACCAATAGTCAAACCTGGTGGCTGAAATATAATGTTTAGGAGCCATTACTGTAGCTACTTTGGGACCTGCATGACTTTCCGTAAGAGACTAAACAATGAGTCCTGTGCGCTTATATTGTGCTGAAGGACAGACATTTAAAGCAAATGGTCAAGCCAGTTTTCAAGGGCTCAAAAAAAAAAAAAAAAAATTTAAATTAAAAAATCCAGTCGAGGTCTGAACTGGAATCCAATTAAGATACTGTGATGCAATCTTAGACATGCCAATCTGCTCAAAACCCAATTGTGACTGAATTTAAACAGTCCTATAAATAGCTGTGGGCCAAGACACCTCCACAGCAAAATAAAAAAAAGAATATTCAAGTTTTTGCAAACTCATCAGCTTCTTGAATTTAAAGGAATGTCCTCTTTCACAGAAATCCAAGCTGGCTTGGATAGTTTTTCCATAAAAAATGAAATGATCACTAAAAACCTTATCTCAATGTGATATTTAAAAATAGTTTAAATGAAACAATTTAGCTGTAAAAAACAGAAAAAAACAAGGAATTAAGGGGGGGAAGTACTTTCACACAAAACTCAGTATATACTGTATAAATAACTCATGGGGAGAAGAAGATATGACCAAAAAAATGTAGTAATAAATTCCCAAACTGAAACATAACATATCATGTCACTGAAGGGATATTGCAACGTGAGATAAAGTAGACAGGATTTATGATCCGCCAAAAAAAGTTCACTGCCCCAGAGAATCCTGTAATAAAGAGCATATTTAGCCTGTGCTCTCTGAACGGCTCTGTGTTTCCGCCTGAGGTGGTAAAGTTCATTCTGCTCCCTCACTTCTGCCAAGAATCTACTAAGCAAAGCAATCTGCCCTCATTAGAAAGAACAAGCCATTAGAGCACAAGGTCAGGCTGTGTCCCCGTCTAGACACATTCAAACTTTATAACTGGATACCCCATCTCTTGAGAAGCCCAGAGGCCAGCTATTAACACCTTTCCACCATTGAGCGAGTAGCTTACTCTATTCATAACAGGTTGGTTTCTACATCAGAGTATGGTTCAAGAGAGTAAACTAAATGTAGGAAAGGGTTACGGATCATAGAACTGGATAATTTTACAGTACTGTAAGTTATAATTAAATTTCAGAGGAATAGTCTGTATCTTCCAGGAAAGCAACCTGTAAGCTCCAGAACAAATATCCCATTGGTTTGCACAAGTAACCTGTAGGTTTCATAAAAAGCAAACTGTAACCTGCAGAAAGTAAACATTCAATTCATCATAAACTATATGTTATGTGGCTGTAAGCATTTGGAGAAGCTACCTGTATATTACAAAAATGTAAACTATGCGTTCAAGGAAAGTAACTGATAGGAAAATGGGGGTAGAATACCCAAGCAGAAATAAATACACAATTAAATGCAATAAAATGTAATGAAAACAATGTAAAAAAAAAAAAATAAGTAACATACAGAAAATAAGAGAAAACATAAAATCAACAGACATTTACATCCTGAATATGAAAAAGTTTGGAAACCCTAGAGGTTTGCAGACTCTAGAGTTTGGAACCAGCTACAGAACAGGCACAGCCCCCTCTGAGCTTACGCCTTGTCCATAGTGTTCCCTTTTAGTTCAAGGACACTGTAAAACTGGGAGGAACCTGTAAAGCCTAGTTAAAAAGCTTCAGAAAAAGTAATCTGCAGGTTCTGCAAATTAAAACGGATAGGAAGTACCCTTCAGGGTTAGGAGGATAACCTTTAATACCACTAAATGTATCCTGTATGATCCCTTATCAAGTTTCCAAATGTACCCTTTAAGTTTTAAAACAGTGTTTATAAAAATGACAGAAGGTGACCTTTCACATCCAGGGGAAGTAAACTGTATGTCTAAGAAGAATACCCTTCTTGTTTCAGAGGGGGGCCTATAATATCTAGAGAAACAGCAAAACCAAATGATTCAGAGGCTGAAGCCCATAGCTCTTTTAAAAGTTGCACGAAAGGTAACCTATCAGATCCATTAACTTATGTGTTACAGGAAGTGGCCTTTATGTATTCAAAGTACTTTGCAGGTAGATTGCAGCTTAAGAGTCCCAGGAAAATGACCAGCAAATTCTTTAAAGGGGTCTAAAAGTCACAAAAAGTTGTAGAAACTATATGATAATAATGGGCATATTTCAAAAAAACAACAACTTTTTTTTAAAACTCTTTTTGGCTTCAGGCTGTTGAAAAGCTCCACCCTCTTTACGGACACCACATCAGTTGCTTAGGTCAGAGTTCAGACAGAAACTGGTCTGCAGGATTAATGGGACACATATGTCTGACATGAACAAGTATGTGGCAAAACTGCAGATTTCCACCGGGGGCACTAACCACCAATATCTGGAGTCAGCTTAAACCAAATTAAAACATTAGCTGTACCTTAGCATTACTAGGAAAATGTACAAACAATTGCTATCTGCAGGCCAATCAAACTAAGATGCTTTTTTATCTCTCTTTAAAAGCGACAAAAGCAGTCTAAGAACCCTCCATTACTCCGCTCTGTTACTTCCTCTCAGATCCTGAGTTGTGCTTTAATTCTTCTGCACACCATATAACTTAAAGCTTCGGCCACAAAAGCTCCAGTGTACTCACAGTTGAAGTCAGAGGAGATGGAGTTCCCAGCCAGGAGGCTGTTGATGGTAATCTGATAGATGATGTGCAGCAGCAGGAAGGACATACTGGTGAAGCAGAGGGACTGCAGCAGATGACCTGTTTGGCCTAAACAGAAGAATGAGCAGAGTGGGTTCAACACGTTCATGCAACGATGGTTTGAGAACTTTCTCTAAAATTGTTCTCACTATTTCAAAGTTTTTACACAGCAGTTATTGAGGAATGCATTAAAAACCTACAGCTGTTTTCTATTGATATTATGTACCATACACTGAGAAGCTGTTTAAGGGGCAACTGGGAGCGAGCCAAAGGAGACTTTTCTGGGATTACAAAACATATACGGATAGAAAAAGCTGGCACTGCGATCACTGAGCGCAGCTTATTTCTTTAGAAAAGTTAAATAAACATTCTGGTGGACCACAAGGCATTTAAGTCTGAAATTTATTGTCAGAGAAGCAGAACCAGCTTTTATTCACCACCGCTTTTTGGTTCTGGTTTTCGGTGACCGTCTGACGTTGCCGTCTGACGACTTTAAAAACCAAAGGGATTTAGAATGAGTTTACTTCTTCGCCAGTTAATGAAGGTAACAAAAAAAAACAGAGTAGCTGGAGTAGTAGAGCAAAGCTGCCACAGCTGTTCAACACATGGTTACTTTATAGAGCACCTACAGGTATTTGGGATAATTTCAGGATTTGTTGTGGTGATAATTCCCTGACGTAGGACCACTCAACCTCATTTAAAAAATGTTTTTTTACATCTATTGATATTTTTTTGACAACTTCCTAAATAATTTGCAGCCTGCTGAGTGTTTTCATGGTTCATCTTCCTAGATTAGGCTATCATACATATCTAAATTTTCAGATCTAGTGGTTTATACTCTGGTAAAGTTTTCTTCTCATTAAGTTTAAAGCGTCCGCCTGGGGGGCTTTTAGTGTGGTATTGTACAACATCCCCACTAAACTGAGGCACTACCGCCGAGCCCCCAGCTTCTACTAACTGTTTCTATTTATTATTAAAGCCAAGCTTCAACATTTTCAAAGTTAAATTCCCAGATTTCTGAGTCTTTGATTGATGGACAAACAGATTTATGGGTGGACCAAATAATAAAAGGATGGATGGATGGATGGA
>NW_015150998.1:457687-459726 GCF_000732505.1 Cyprinodon variegatus | reverse complement strand
TGGATGATATGTACAGAACAGTGATAAACTGATGGATCAATGGGGAAATTGAAAGACATGCACATACAGTAGAAAAGGATGGTTAAGTAGATAGACTTAGATCTATAAATGACAGATAGGATATACCTGGATGGATGGATGAATGGATGATAACAGCAGAATGAATAATGGATGCATGGACAGAAGGAAGAATAAATGGACAGGTGATAAATGGACTGATGGATGGAGGAATTGATGAACAGACTGATGCAACCTTCTATGAAAACGATAAGAAATAAACTGGTTGGAGCAATTGACTAAAAAAGATTTAGACACTAATCATGCAGAAAATAGAACCTGCAAAAGTAAGTTTTCTTCACACATCTGTACAGAAACCCAGTCTTTCAACATGTGAGCAACAACAAGAAGGGTCGTCTTAAAAAAAGAAATCCCAAAACTGAAAGATAAATTCCACGAAAAACAATGATTGTAATAAATATGCATATGGAGGCGTTTTCGTTCATTTCTGTACACAAATCAGCTCCAAGGGCTCTGGGCAAATTTCTGTTGCTTGTTCTCCATCTTTCCTAATAGCAACAGAACTTTTTTTTCTGTTGTTGTATGAAGGCAGTTTTCTGGCTGGCACATTGGTTCCTTACTCAGTCTCCAAACATTCCCATGAGAGGGAGTTTTATAAGCCTTCCTAAACAGAAGGCATTGTTCAAATTTTATAGTTGTTCCTTCTCCATCATCAGATTGCAAATTGCTTAAAATGACAGCGTTCAAAACTAATATATCTACCAATGTTTTCATGCAATTTTTCTCCAATGAAAAAGCCTGTTCCAGACCTAAGAAGGTGGGAAAAATATGCTGTGGGTCTCAGTAAAGTATGACGACAGTGGATATTTAATAAGCCAACGTGGGATAGACGTTAAAGCCAAACTCCCAATGCTGAACCATAAACCTGATAAATAACCCAAAAAAACATAAAATATTCATAGAAATTTATACAGGAGTACTAAAAGGCTTCCCTTGGGGAATCATTCATATTGGTGTCCATTTAACAAGCCACAGGATGCAGAGTGTAAAGGCTCTTAAAACCTTCCTTGCTAATATTAGAGCAATATTTCACATTTTTCTCCAATGGAAATTAAATGCCTTCAAGCCAAATACCACAGTTTAAACTAGAGTTAAAACCCAAACAAGTCGAAAACCGACACATCCTGTTAGGCAAAGTGCACTTTTCTGAGTTTTTAAAAGACATTACAGCTTAATGAATTATTTATGACAAACATTTGGTTTAGATTACCTCAACTGCTGCTCTGACCAAAAAGCAAAATGAATCAGACCATCAAAACAGAGCCTTGAATTTAGTTAAATCTTCCTTCAACACTCCAAAATAATTAAACCTAAGTTTGCTCTGTCTATTCTGTGCAGACTTTTTTGGATAGTCAAACATATTTCAAAAAAGTGTTAACAGTAAAATTTTGTTTAAAACCTAAATATAGAGGGAAAAACAGAAAGATTTGAAGAATTGTTGTGCTTCTTAGTGTATGGCACCTAAAACATTAGTCAAGGTTTTGTTGTTTAAACAGTACCAAGCTCTATCAGTTTTGGGATTTAAAGTCCATTAAACATCTGGAATCTACCCAAGTAATGATTAAACCAATGCTTCTATGCCAGCTGTAGTTTTAATATAGTAATGGTGGTGAAAAGCACAGGCAGTCTTTTCACCACCATTTAAAATTATGAATTACCAGTATGAGTTGTCTAAACTTTGTTCTAGGGATGTTCCGATCCGATATCAGTGTATATATGTATATATATATATATATATATATACGTATATACACTGCCTGGTCAAAAAAAAAAGTCGCCACCTGGATTCAACTAAGCAAATTGGTACGAGCCTCCTATTGGATAATTACTGCATGGGCGATTATCTTTCAGCTAACAACAAGTTATTTAACGCCAACTGGTGCATTGACTTGCTTCTCATTTCCTAAACAGCCATGTCGAAAGACGCATCCCGTGCTCTTGGAAAAGATATTAGTCTGTTT
>NW_015150998.1:452474-456986 GCF_000732505.1 Cyprinodon variegatus | reverse complement strand
TAGGGTTCAAGGGGCTAATGGCACAGGCATATTCCAAGATGACAATGCCAGGATTCATCGGGCTCAAATTGTGAAAGACTGGTTCAAGGAGCATGACACATCATTTTCACACATGGATTGGCCACCACAGAGTCCAGACCTCAACCCCGTTGAGAATCTTTGGGATGTGCTAGAGAGGGCTTTGCGCAGCGGTCAGACTCTACCATCATCAATGCAAGAACTTGGTGAAAAATCAATGCAACACTGGATGGAAATAAATCTTTTGACATTGCAGAAGCTTATCGAAACAATGCCACAGCGAATGCGTGCCGTAATCAAAGCAAAAGTCGGTCCAACAAAGTATTAGACTGACCTTTTTTTTTGGTGGCGACTTTTTTTTTGGCCAGGCAGTGTGTATATATAAATATTTATAAATCTATATATATATTAGGGATGGGACAATTTATGAAAACCGTCAGAACCGTTCGGTTCGACTGTCTCGGTTCGGTTCGCGTGTGTTTCGTTCGGTTCATGCGCTGCTCCTTTTTCTCATAGGTGAAGCGTTTACACTCCAGAGCAGACGGTGGCGGTACTGCGACCAAAGCCAACCACCAGTAGAAAACAAGAAGAAGAAGAAGCGAAGCAGCTTAGCCAGGTGTAGCAGGGAAAAAAATCAGTTGTTTTGGAGAATTGTGTCGGAATGGCGAGTGGGAAAGAACAAGAGTTGGAAGAAGCGCCAGCAGCACTTTATAGGTCTGCTGTATGGGACCGCTTTGCATTTAGAGTGACCTACGATGACGACGGAAAGAAAGTTGTGGATAAAAGTGCAACCGTGTACAAGCATTGGGCAACACGTTTTGTTTACGCTAACAGCAACATGACCAACATGTCATGCTAACCCCGAAATCCCTCTTACTCTGTTAGCAACCCCCGCTCCGCCCCGCTGCGCTCCAGACCGGCTGCTCAGAGCAAAGCCTACAGCCCCCACTGTGGCTCCCTCCATCCGCTCCCCTCTGAGTCCCTTGGAGATGGTAGAGAGCATGCGCGAGATGATTAAATTCAAAGCAGCAAAACATACGGAAATGATCCAGGGTTTCCGCGGATCTTTTAAAATAATTAGAATCCATTATTTTTGGGGGGATTTTTTCATTAATTCCATCAATTTTTATGGGATTTCGGTGTAACAATCAACATGTATCGAACCGAACCGAAAACCGTGACCAGAAACCGTGAATCGAACCGAACCGTGGATTTTGTGAACCGTTCCACCCCTTAAATATATATATATATATATATATATATAGTGTGCACTTTTTTGTTTAAGTTTGTAACCTCATTGGTTAATGTGACATGGGTCAATTATTCCCATAGCTGCTGTTGTTGAATTTTGTTTTCTGTTTTAGTAATATCTCGGAGAAAGCCATCCATCCATCAATTTTCCTTTATGTTTATCCCAATTGGGGTCACGAGGGGTGCTGGTGCCTATCTCCAGCTGTCTACTAGCGAGAGGCGTGGTACACCCTGGACAGGTCACCAGTCCATCGCTCGGAAAACATTTTCTAAGATTCTACAGTACAAAAACAAGTAATAAAAGCATGTATGCTAATATTTTATAGCGTCATTATCAGTATCAGTTAACTCTCAAAGCTGTAATATAGGTACCGTACTGAACATGAAAACGTATCCTGACATCCTTACTTTGGTCCCTAGAATACCTTTTCTTGTCATCTCAAAGGGATTTCTAACCTGAAACTTTCTTGTTTGATTTTTGTGATTTGACAATTTTAAGACAACAACTTTTGTCCATTCAGATTTTCAATTTTTCTTTAAAGTTAAAACATATTTAGAAATACATCTCTTCTTTTACTAGGTGTACTAACTAAGGACAAGAACATTTCATACTTTAATAAGAGTCTTGTGAATTTTCTCACTGCTTTTATGTAAACATTTTCAGAGGATAAAAATAAGTCTACCAAGATGGAAGAACAGATTTCTTGGCTTTTGCAAAGTAATTATAAAACAGGTGATAAGGTTTCTTTCAGATTTCTACTCTGACTAAGTACATTTACACATCCTACTTTGGTTTTTTTTTTTTTTTTTTGTATGGTTAAACTTAAATGAAATAACATAGAAATGGCCAACACTAAAGAGCTGTCCAAAGACAAGCCATGTTAGTAGTTGGATTCTTACTGATTGTATGCGGTGGACAGGTGTCGTTATGCAGCTAACAACCTAAAACAGGTGTATCTAATTTATGATGATAAAAGGAGTGGAGGTGGACATTTTGAAGGCAGACAAACAGGTCTTTGAGGGTCAGAATTTTAGCAGATAGACAGGTGCACATATGCTTATTTGCAGCTGTATCCTACAAATAAATAGTTAAAAAATCATACATTGTGATTTCTGGATTTTCTGTTTAGATCATGTCTCTCACGGTGGACATCCAAACATGATGACAATTTCAGACCCCTCCATGATTTCTAAGGCGAGAGAGAGTGTTGAAATACTTCTTTTCCTCACTGAATATATACATCAGCATGCTTTAATGTCATACAGGCAAGCAAAAATCACAGCAGATTTATGGATGTGCTGCTGTTTGAAAACCACAGGTGATACTGTCAGAATAATGTAACCATGAGCAATATCAAGGTTTGCTGATTTGTTCTTGGTGATTTTCTATTTTTATTTGCATGTCAGCAAAGGGTATGACTTTGTAAAACCAAATTTCTTATCTAGACTACTAAAATATCATTACAGCTTTTATTGAACCCTTCATTGACCCATGTGTTCTCTGTGGGGATTTGACAGGAAAAAAAGCATAATTCGCACAATAACAATGTCTGGAGGCAGACGCATTGTTGGTAGTTTGAAATAAAAACTCCAGAATTTTCTCCTTCAGTTAAGTCTTTAATTACAGGATGGTGCATGGTGAAGTTGTATAGACCTTTAACCCCTCCCCCACCCCTTTTTAGGTCCTCTGCCATTCTTGTTTAAGTTATATTTTTTATACATTCTAACCAGGACTTGGACATACATGTAGTTGTTTTGATTAGAACAAGAGATAATTTATTTCAAAGACAAATATATCACAATAATTCACAGATTATTGTGCAAGGCTGACATCACCCCAGCTTCCAGTCAAAAATGTTGCCCTGACTGTAATCCTGTTTGCTGTACCATCCTCACATCACTGTCTGTCATCCTGCAGCCTGTCCTTGATGACAGAAAGGTGAGGCAGACAGATGGGAAACAAGTCCTGACCGGTTACACCCAGGCAGTATCTTATGCTCCCTGAAGCCTCGGGTGTTTTACCGTCTCTGTTTTTTCACGATCTGGATACTGTGTGTAGATCATTTTAACAAAAAGTACATCTAATAGAAATACACATAACCTGGAAAGGGTTTTCTGCCTCAGGCCAACTGCTGAAAACAGAACAAAGGATGTCTCTTTTTTTTTTATTTGACTTGAGGAAAACCGCACAATATTTAAATCAGTTTAAAAGCACCGTTTTTCTTCTATGTAATTTCTTCTTTGTGGCTAGGCTTTTTATTATCTGAGTATACACAACTCTGCTTTCAACTTTAAAACACACCCCTACTTAAATCTATTGAGAATTCAACCTTTTTTTCCTTACAGGCTTTAAAAAAATCTATTCTGCAAAGAATTTTGTTTGTTTGAATTGCTTGATTTGATTTTGACCTCATGGAATAACATTAGTCTAAAAGTACAAAACAGCATGCAAGAACATCTTTTTAAGGACGGTTCATATTGTCTTTAGAAGGGTTGTCAATAGTTATAAGCACAATGGTATCTATTTTGTTGATTCATCAATTTATCTAAAATAATTGATAGATTTACTACTAAAACAATCTATAGCTGCAGCCCTAGCCATTGAAAATCGCAACATAAAGAGAAACCATTCAAGTGCTGTTCCAATTGTATTAAATGGTTATTTCTGCATAGCTAATCCAGCTTATTATTCAGGTAGAAGAATGGGCATTGGTTTCTAACCTACAGTAAAAACACCATGTTTTGACTGTGAAGTTGAGCCCAACATAAATGCTTTTATTTACATTAGAAAAAAATTCTCATACTGCAGATAAGATAAAATAATACATCGAATTTAACAGTGATATATTATTATCAAGATTTATAGACTTAAAAATAAGCATCTGTTCAGTCCCCCATTATTTCTGAGGTGCTTGTCGGTTTATGCTTAATGGGTCAGCACGGCTAACCTGGCAGCAGCTAGATTGATATGTGTAGAACTGAGTTGAGTTCTACGTTATTTGTTGTGAGATTGAAAACTCAGATCTCGCAAAAAATCCAGCTTTTAGTGCAAGGTTACACTACGGCACCCTACAGCTAAATTCCGTAATTTCTATGATCTATACCCGTGGAATGCGGCTTTGGTGCGGCCTGAGTTATCCACACTGCTTAGCTAAGAAAAACAGTTTGATAAAAAAGCTGGCCAAAAGAGGGCGCCACCCCACCCGCCCAATGACCCTGATTAAGACAAAAAAAATAATAAAT
>NW_015150998.1:435080-452456 GCF_000732505.1 Cyprinodon variegatus | reverse complement strand
TATATATATATATATAATAAAATTATTAACATTTAAAATATTTCGAAATACATTAAAATGTATTTTTTACATGTGCAAGATACATATTTAATCTTTAATGACTAGTAAAGCATCATTCAATTTTTCAACGGACTGGTTATATATTTTCGCCCTAGGGCACAAAAATCTTTTCCTATTGACTCTCATTAAAAGTTGTAAATGCACAGTAGCTCTCTGCAATACAAAGGTATAGGAGAGCTTGGGGCGTTTAAGTTTAAGATGTATGTTAAAGAATGTGATCAGAACGTATAACGTGATAAGAACGTGATCAGGTGAAAGGTTTGGTGTTTACACATACTATCAGATACCCAGTCAGTCTTGCACAGTACAGTATTTGTCCCATTCCTTTGTTTTTCCTGTCTTTTTAAATGCATTCATCATCATCAAGAAAATCTATTTTGTTTTTACTTAAACTTTCACTGCCTGCTATCAAAATGTTTGGTCTGTAACTTTCATATTTTACAAATAGTGAAAACAGAAGCAGTCTGTGATGAGGTATATATTGTTACAGAAACCGTGCCAGCCAACATCTGGTTATGTTTGGTGCCAAAAATGACAAAGGTTTTCACATTACAATAAACTGACTGTATGAATAATGACATTTATGTTCATTTACTCTTGAAGTCAACAGCTATTAGACAGGTGAGCATCCAGCTTTACTAGAAGCCTTCTCTCTTTAACTATTGATGAGGTTGTAAGTGGTCCACTTGCCCTGCCCGCTCCTCTCCTTTCTCTGCCTCCCTTTACTTCCTGCCTGTTATTTCAGCTGGAGACGTGGAGACAAAGCTCCTACTGGATGCTGCTCCCTCCACCTCCACCAAAATGGCTTTATGTATTATTAAACACTGCATGCGGTCTCCTCCTGAAACCCGTGTTATTGCTGTAGAGGTCTGGGAGGTGTGCTGTTTAGTATTTTGCGGTATAGGGCAGCACATGAAGCCAGCGGCTGCAATCTAACATTTATCATCCGTGAGAAGAGCAGCCACCTTAGCCACCTCTCCAAAACCACAGAGTGTCATTGTGATTCAAACTTCTCCAGCGGATGAATACCTGCAACCGTGTAGGGCTGATATAAAATCTAGGCTAGGTTAGTGAAGTTTCAACTCAACCTTCACATGGACTGAATTAACTAATTTTGCTTTTTAAAAGTTCACATTTATTGAATTTGTAAAAAATAAAACTATGTGCATGAAGGAGACAGCCTAAAGTGTCCATTTTCATCAATTGGACTTCAGATCTGGAGCTGACGGATCGAAACGTTTTATCTCAGATTTGCCTGACAGCGGATTGTTTTTGTTATTACAGATGGACTCATGCCTGGACTAACCAATATTACATTTCACAGGCTTAAGTGTGTGCCAAATCCAACCTCATCACAGGGAAATTCAAATCTCCTGGAGAAAGGGCTGGTTTGTATTATAGAGGACAACATTCAGACGAAAGAAAACACGTAAAAACTCTCCAGACGGGGAACAAGTCAAAGCCTCTGGAAGCTTCAAGCTGAGATGAAATGCAGATCTTACCTTGCATTGTTGTGCTTGTCGGCTCTGGAAAGAGCGGAAGAAGCAGGAGATAGATGAGGTAGACAAAGGACAGGACATTGTACCTGAACAGACAAGCTGTGGGAAAAAAAAGCAGAAAAATAGATCAAAATGAAGATGAAACATCTTTTTAGCTCCTAAAATATGGCAGCTAGGTCATCATTTGGACCAAGTAAACAAAGATTATGGGAAAACATGGGATTCAAATCATCAATTTATATCTGGTGTGGTTTGTATTATGTAAAAACTTAAAATTTAAAGAATTTAACTCAGTTTACATTGTTTTGTTAACACAACTGCAAATATAATATATAACTGTGAGGGTCCTCAGTGTTGAGGGGTCTTCACAGAAATTTTTTTACCTTCACGTTCCCTTCAACTTTTGTGATTTCTTTTGACATTTTTAGAACCATAATGGCCATTTTTGAAAAAACTCCTGGTCACACCCACATAAGAACTCTCCAAAACAGTCACATTTTGTGTTATCATTGCCATATTTGAGGCTCCAATAGACTAGACCTGTATTTTTCTGAGACGATATCTTTAGCACTTCTTTAGAAAAAAAATGAAAATGGACAAAAAGTCTAGACGAAGTAACATTGGTAAATTTCTGTGCTCCAACTTTAGCAACTACAAATTACTAAACAACTATGACCACATGTTGGGCTGCTAGATTAGGGTGCTGAGTGTTACTCTTATGTACAGATGGACAGACAAGATCGTGATCACATATAAACTCAAACCCACCAGCTGATCATTTTTCTTGAGGTAGTTTTATTTTATCTAGGAGTGTGCTCGAAAGCTGTTTTTATTTAGTCTTTCTGTGTATTCCGAGTACGTTCTAGGGCCCAGAATGTCCACCAAATTTCATGATTCTGTTATAGTGACACGAGAGATTCTTGACTCTTCACTCAAATGCAAAATGAGCGAACAACAGAAATATCTACATCAATTGCAAATATGGGAATCTGAGGGCATAAAAATAGACACTGAACAAGAAGTGCACCAGCAAGTAGATTTAAAAGGTCTGTTCTTAAGTCAACAAAAGGCATATATAAGATGGAATATTGCCTTTGCAATGCGCAGTTTCATCGTTGTCCTGTTTCTCTAACTGACTGGCTGGATGTGCTTTCTTTCATTCTCTGACATGGGAGCTGGCTCTGAGCTTGTCTGCCTGGCTGTGTGTTTCCTGGACAGGGCCCCCTGTGGAGCTGGTTGACAGTTGCCTTTTGTATCTCTGCTTCTTTCTGTATGTCTGCTTCTCTTTCCTTGAACCCCAGTCGGCCTCAGCAGATGGCCGCTCACACTGATCCTGGTTCTGCTGGCGGTTTCCTCCGGTTAAAATGGAGATTTTCCTCTCCACTGTCACAACAAGCATGCTTGGAGTGAGGGATTGCTTTAGAGTCAATGTGTCGATGCAATCATCTGGTTTTCCTTAGATAGAAAACTTTAAATCAGTTTGACTGTATGATCTGGTTGAATTGTCTCTTTAAAGTGCCTTGAGATGACTTGTGTTGTGAAATGTTGCTATATAAATAAAATAGAAAATCAGAGTGTTCTTTCTTCTTATATAATAATTGTTTTCAGGTGCTTTTTTTTTTTTAAAGGAGATTTTTTTCTGTTCCATCCTCTGCTCCAGTTTGTAGTTAGAGTGAGCAGAAGCACCCGCCTCTCATGTTTATTAATACCTGCCTCTCTCTGCCAGTCTTTGACAGACTGTCTCCTCCTTTCCCGTATGACAATGGCTCTAGTGTCAGTGTGTACAGCTAGCCTTCCTGTGCTCAGTCTGCCCTCATGTTCTGAATTGTTTCTGCCTGTCTCCAATCTGCTCAAAGCCTGCTTCCAGCCTGTCAGTCACCATCTAGGTTCCTAAGTCTGCAATCAGCCTGTTCAGGTTTTCACCAAGCTTAGGCAGTCTTCACCTGCCTGCTCAGGCTTGCTACCAGTCTGCCTACCTGCATTCAGGATAATCTTCACAAACTCTCATCTTTACAAACCTTTTTAGCACAAGACTGTGTCAGGCTAATTCTCTTGTTTGTCAGAGGTTTTCACGTTATGATCAGGCCCTCTAGAATTAAACAAAAGCTGATCTAGCCAATCAAACATTACATCTACCAAGACAATTTCTTTCTACTGTTGTTGTGCTTGCGTTCATATTGCTTGATATATATGATTTACAACAAAAAACTGTCAAGAAATACTCATAAATATTTATAAATACTGATTTGTGGCTAATATCTGTCATTAATAACAGTCACACAAAAAAAACACAACCCTTATAGTACCTGAAATGAAGTTATTATTTCCTTTTATATATAAACTAATGAATAACCAGATTTCTACAGATTATAATTGCAGTTACTCAGAATTTAAAATGTGTGACCTTTAATTTCTGTATCCAGCTGGTTTGGTTCTGGGTTGTAAGTGGACTGCAGTGCAGCATTGGAAAAACGCAAAAACATACACAAACACTCCTAAGGGAGTTTAGACCAAGTGAAACTAACATCCATGTGTTTGGATTGCAGGAAGAATCACTTAAAGAAATAGTGGCAGAAAAAAGGATGTTTTGCAAACTCAAAACAGAACCAGTAAATCTTTCTGCTCTCAAACAGTAGCTTTTTCTCACCTTAAACTTGTGACTAAACCTTAAACTGATTCATAAGAATTAAACCTTAGTGTTTTTGTTAGAATTTGTGAAATACATGTTTTAAGTAAAAAATATTTACCAAAAAATCAAGAAACAAATGTTTGAAAGTGGAAAATATTGAGATAAATCACATAAATTCAACAAACTGATTAGACTGAAGCATCAATTAGTTTCTCATTAAAATGCCTTGGACTTATGTTTTTCCAAAAGAAAAAAAAATAAAATACATCACCATCCTTAGTATGTTATTAGACCCTGCGTGGAGATTTACATAGCACAAGACTGCATTTATTACTTTTTGTCATTTTTAAGATCTACAAAAAAGTGCAGGATCATGTTTTATAGCTAAGCGTCATATTATTTTCGAAAATGGCCCAAATAAGTAATGAGGGCAATAAAATATATGACAGTTAAATGATATGTGTGCATTTAAGTGCACTGCTACATGAATGTGTTTGTGCTCCTGTTAGGAGCTGACAGGTAAGGAACATGGTGTGTACATGCAAGAGAGTAAAGGTAACCTGAGCTCAATAGGTCATAATCAATACCAAGATATTTTGTAAGTCTGAAAAAAAGAACTGTGGATGAAATTATTATTTGTCTAAAATTGGAATAATTAACATTTGCAACTATCTAGATATGATGTAAATTGTTTTGTGTGGTGATATATCTCATGCTGCACATTTATATGTGGGTGTTTTAAGAGGAACATTTTGTGAAGATATGTTTGATAACTTTGCCTGTACCGCAAACTAAATTCTTGCAGGATTTTTGAGTTGCAAACACACACTAGTTAATTTATCTTGTACTTCTTCCACTTCAACTGCGTGAGACAGACACAGCCCAACCAAAATCAACATGGCAGCACAGGAACACATATGCGTAGATGCTGATCACATCTGTTATCTCAGAATCCATCATTTTATCTTCGAAAAAAGGAACAGCAAGAATGTAAAAGTATAAGTTGAGTTATTTAATGGTGTCTGCTGCCATTTTATTTGTTACCATGTTTGGCTAAAACCCAACTTTAGTAGCTGGACACTAAATCTTCTGCTCAGCGTTTCCCCCAATCAGCTCAGATGCTTCTAGTGAATGTTCCTTGTTTCCCTGAACACATTCGATCAAAGCAGTTTCAGATGAATAATGTGCAGAAATAAACCTGAGCGCTACACATTATAAATCCAGCTTCCCAGGCTAATCTTTGACAGTTTGAAAAAAAAACTGATTTTTTTTTTTTATTGTAAAAAAAATAGTATGGGTTTGAAAGAAAGGCTGAGACCAATTTAAAAAATCATATTTACAATTTAATCTTTTTTAGCAATTTATCTAGTTTTACTTTTTACTTTAACTTAAACCCTTGAATCTACCTTCTGAACATGCACAAATCACTCTCATTTGGTCACAAATTTTTGTGTATCCGCAGTTGGTTGTGAGGGGTCAAATCAAGCAATGTACAGTCAAACAATGACACTTCAGTGTAAATTCAAAACCACCTCTTGAGGCATAAAATGCTTTTTTAAAGCAGGATTACCATGAAAAGAACACCGAAACATGGGGATATTTTTGATACGATAAAAAACACTAAACTGGTGATCTAGTAAATTTGCATACAAATTAACAAATAACTTTTCTTTTACTGTACAGCTTAATCTCTAAAAACAATGTTTTATTTGGTCTTTTTACTAAATATTGACCTAATTGCTCTCTTGCACTCAAACTGCTAGACACTAGACCTCAAATGCAAAACAATTTTTTGAGGTTGAACTTCAAAGATTACATTTCAAATAGAAATTAAAGTTTCTAATAAATTGTCAGCATTTAGTTAGTTTTTTCGATTAATGTTTCTTGTTTAGATATGAAAAGGCAATATCCTTTATAGGCATTTCAGTACATCCTCCACCACATACCTACTGGAGAATAATTAGGAAGGCGAAAAGAACCAAACCACATTATTTACTGCTAAATATTCTGGCTTTGTAAAAAAAATATAGCAATCCTTTTTAGTTTTTGTGTGTATATTTTCTTGAATATTACACATCATGGGGCTCATTTCTTGGAAAAACAGCACATTGTGGGGACCATAATCTAAGTCGTAAAAAGGAAGCATTTTGATGGAGCAATGAAGACCTCAAATACCTCAAAGTGATTAGATAAAACACTTAAAGCAATGTGTCTAAAATCTAAAAAAAAAAGCAGAAATTAACTTGAAGATGAATGGGTAGAAAGAGGAATCAGTTTTTCTGAGGAAACTGAGAAAATGCTAAAAGAGATGGGATTTTGGTACAGAAACATTACACTTTGTTAAATGCCTCAACAGAAATTTGCAAAGTTCATAGCAGGTTAGAAACAAAATGTCATGTGCCTAGTAAGACTTGATGAAAAAAGTTACCCGTGATAAAACTATGAGACTCTTTTGCAAAGGATATGCTCCTGGAAATTGTGTTTGTTTACTAGGCAAACAGAGCAGCAGAAAATGCAGTCATCTTGGGCCTATATGACACAGGGTCAAGCGTGTCTGTTAACTGCAGCTCAGCCAAATGCTGCCTTCATCTGGTCTGGTAAAGATGATCCTTTCCATTTGTAAAGTGGAAATTACTAACACAATGCGTTCAAGTGCTTTTGTAGTGGCAGAGAAGAGGAATATGGTGGATCTACAGATTATCTTAATCTGCCACTTGGTTAATGAACTTACAGGGTCATCTCCTGTAAGGGTCATCTCCATCTGAACAAGCCAAAAAATAAACGTTTATTTTAAAAAACAACACAAGCTTAAAAGGCTATGATGTAAAAAGAAATGTATGTCACAACATTGTGTAGACTACAAACAAAACTATAGAGAAAAAGTTAAATGATGCAGTTTTCATTAAACCATTTCTCTGCTCTGCCACGCTGAAAGGTCAAAGTTTACCTTATCTCGGCAACTAGGGTATCATAACATTTTCCCCACTTTCCAGAGGAAATTATAACATCAGTGGGTGTTCGTGTGCAATTTTCATGTTGGTTTTGGGTATTTACCAAAACTACGATACTACATGAAGGCAACATCATTATCATTATCACAGTTTTTCTCCATCTGAAGCTCACAAAACTCACAGTGCCAGCCTCAATCTGAAAGTGGATGATCAGCTCGCTGATGGTCAGCAGCAGGACTGACCTTCCCTTCAACCAGGACCTGTATCTGGTCAGGTAAAGAGTAAGCAACATTTCTCCTAATCCCCCATTCACTGGATATATACTATTCAGACTTCTGCCTTCAGGTCAATGTTAGTGATCACCACAGAGACAATAACCTAACTACTTTGAAATGAAATACAGTAAGTGCTATTTCAACTTCCTTTTTTCTCCTTTTTTAACATCTATAAACAACCGAACACAAACTGTTGTTTTTTTCTACCTGCCCCGTAATGGAACGGTCTCTAAAAACAGTTCTAAATGGACAACTTTAAATCCAACTTACAGATCTCTGCCTCAAAGACTACAAACACCTGATAAACGTTTTATTTTGCTGTCAAATTGTATAAATAGACCTCTGTGTATAAAAGTTCCAGACATTGTATTACAGTTGAAGTCCTGCTTGTGTTGAAATACTGTTTCTCTAGTGACAGACAACACAATTTTTCTAGTATAATGATTTGACACTTTTTCTTTGTTAGTCAGTCACATGATCTTAAAGCTGAAGGAGAAATCATTCGTTTTTAAGTGAAAAATAATTAAAAATTCCCAATTCCCTCTGTCTCTGGTGAAGATGGTGTCTGAAATGTTCTGTCTCATTTGACTGCTAAAAAACTACTATTACTGGGATTGCTGTGCATTGCATGTTTAAGTTGAATTCAGTTTATTTATATAGCGCCAATTCACAAGTGATTTCAAGGCACTTTACAGAGATAATTCAATAAAATCATAATGTCAGATTGAAAAAAAGCTTCCCATCTAAGGAAAACCAGCTCATTATATTGAATCATTGACTTTTCAGGATTAGCCCCTCCTGGATGAGCATATAAAGAACATAAACATTCACTTTTATTGTATTGTTGACTCTACAGCAATCCCTCACACTGAGCATCGAATGTTGTGCCACATCATAGTTAAAAAGAAGGAGCTCAAAGTTCAGCTCACTCAGCTGAAAATGAAATAGCTCACATTCATAGTTCACTTTTTCAAAAATGAACTACGTTCAAAACCCAATAAATAAAGTAGTTCAAGTTCATTTGGTAAATTAAGCCACTATCCTACACAATAGAACCTCATATTTCAGCCTTTAAATGTGTGATCATAATATATAGAAAGAAATTGAAAATACTTGATGCAGTCCAGGTATACTGGATGTGCAGTGAAGCCTTTATTTAGCCTAATTACACAGAACTACAGAAACATACAGGTAGATTCAGGTTCTGCTGGAAAGATCTATATCAGGAAAGATTTCTTACGTTCCTCATTCAGCAGTACATATTTCCCAAGATAGCTTGAATGCTTTAAGTTGATGTGTCATTCTAAGTTTAAAGTGGTCGTGGCTGCCACACGGACTTGTTTTATCAGGTCCCGGTGGGCACAGTTTGCACAAAAACATGAGGGTTTTTTTTTTTTGTTGCTGTCTGACATCCAATGAAAAATGAAATCAATGAACGCTAAAGTGAAATGTGTGTGTGGCTCATTATTCTCAGAGTGAAAGTCATTCTCATTTATGGTAATTACTTCAAAACTGATCCGTTCAGTTCACTAACAATATTAACTTATTCGGTGAAAGCTGTTCATTGAACGCCTTCATGCACAACACTGTGAGCACCATGCAGTGACAGAGGAGAGGGAGTTTTCCTTCAACCTTTAACAGAGCCAGGATGAGGCCTTCTGCTGAGGCTGACTGGAAGTCCAAGAACTCAGAAGCTAACACACAAAAGGAACATAGAAGCACTGACTCAGAAATACTTTATATGCTAGAAAAACTAGTCAGCTAGCTCCATAGGTGGCTCTGTCTAGGAAAGAAAAAACACAGAAATGTCTGGCATTTGACTGGGTCAAATCATAGAGAAAAGCCAAATATATTAACATCAGAAAAAAGCAGAGCTGCCGTTGTTGTCAGAGAGCTACGCCAGTGTCCCACATAATGACCAAGCTGAGCACAGTGCCTTGGAACCTGAACAGGTAAAGGATTTTAATACAAAATATTATAGAAGCTATGACTAAAAAGAATGAAGCATAACCAGAGGAGGTCAGTGAAAGGTGATTCTCAGAGAGCTTTCTGTGAATGTTGCCAAAGCTGAGACAATGTCAAGCAACTGTATAAATGTGAGTCCCAAAAGAAATGCACAGCTAAAAAGCCACGTCTGTCCCACATTTGCCCTCATCCTGGTTGTCCCACATTGTTTTTTGAGATGTGGTCACCCTAGCCTGTACCCAAAAAATGAAGTCACACAGGAGTCGAGTGTTCTGATGGCAATTTTTGTATGTGTTGTTTACTTTATACAATCAAATACCTCTCTTTATACATAAAACCAACCTCTTTACACCATCCATTCCACCGGTTCAATGAGATGCAAAACATCAAAAGTGTGATTTATTAGTTGGGGTTGGCACTAATCAATACATTCTATGTGTCCAGAAGCCATATTGAACACCAAACTTGCTTTGAGTCCGTGGGTTTGACATTTCCAGTCAGATTACAAACTTTAGTTGGCTTGCTTTCCTTTGTAATTCTGAATGGGAACTTGGAAAAATCCACTTTAATGTACAAAGAGAAAACTCTATCAATACCCTGCAGTAGGCAGTGTGCCATGTCTGTGTTGCTAAGAATAATTTCCATGGGCAGTTAAATGAAGTCTGGATATTTTAATAAAGTTCTTTGTCAACTAACATAACAATCTTAACCAAGGGCAAAGCTTTAATGTTTAAAATTCTGAGATTATTTAAAAATGCTGTTCCTATTTATAAAAAGGTATGTCTCCAATGTATACAGTAGGAGAGTACTACCAGAAAATTATTTTCATACCTGGTCATCATAAGACCTTGGTGGCTTAAATGTTTTCTAAGATGGTACACACAGCTGCACTAACTTTTAGAAATAAATAATCTGCAACTCGTGCACAAAACCAAATGTTGCAACTTGGCACTACATTTTATTAGTATTCATTCCTTAATGAGACCCCTTAACGTTTTTAGCATTCATAAAGCCCCATCCAGAGCCATAAAGAATATCTTCAAGTCTTTATGTTGAAAGTTAAAACAGTTAAGTGCAAAAATTACTTCCAAAAAGCATTAATTGATGTATTGATCTTCGGTCCACCTCATTTCCTGAGTCTGGCTACCATCTGTGCTGACTGCAGGTTTTTACCAGTTAAACAGCTCACATCTTCTACTCATTGAGAGTCAATTAACACTTGCAAAATGTACCACTGTACCAATATATTGACATGTTTTTTCCCCCCCTGAATACCTCAAGGTTCATGGTTTCAATTACAGCTAAAACCAAAAAGTAAGCAGAAAATATGGCATAAACAGCAACAAGTCTTTGAACATTTCTAGGTCAGGAGTCCAGGATTGGAGTACACTGTGACTCTGTGTAGCATGTGGACGCTCAGTCTGACCTCCTAAAATTTGTCTTTGCAGTTATATCAACAAGCTCAGAGTTTACAACCACGTCGGCCGTACGAGTTATCATTTAAGTCACAGAATTCAGCAGCTGAACTACTGAAAAATTACACTTAACTGCTGAAAATGGTGCTTTTATTTATCCCTGAGCAGTCAATGGACCCATTCATTGACATTTGACTTGGCTCCCTTGCTTTTCCCTTGGTACTGAAGTAAGTGCACCTCCTGCTTTCCTCCATGCTGAGATACAGCTCGCCGGAAAGCTAACAAAAGTTTGATAAATGGCAGAGGGGCTGCAATGTTTTTGCAACTCGCAACCATCTGCAGATTATCTCTAGGATTAATTTTAGAGTTGTCCAAGAATGCTTGATATGCCAAACAGAGAAACCACTTAATGATTAGTGTTTATCAAATTTCTTTTGTTTCTTTTTCAGAGGCAAGAAGTTGAGATTTCTGGGCTGGAATGCTGGAGGAGGGAATGAGTCATTTTTTTCTTTGTCTAACACGCTTCTGTCCTCCACCCACTACATCTTTAACAAATGTGGCATTAAACCTAACATTTTAGTTACTAATGTCTTCACTACCTACATGCTAATTGTTACATATTTAAAGATGCTTGCATCCCTATTGTTTGTTGTTACTGATGATACGAGTATATTTAAAGCCTCTGCTCCAGCTGCACAGGCTTGACCGCAGCTTTCCTGCCCATTTCGCTGTCCACTGTATGACTCACCATCTGAGGATTTTTACACTAAGAATGAAAATAAACTGCAGTTGTTTTCAGATATCACATATCAACCAAAATCCCCTTTCAAAGCTGAATCAGGCTTTTATCCTGTCGAGGTAAAGGTAAACACATAAAAATGCAACACATTTACAGTCAGACTCTTAAAGATGAAGCCGACACAGATAAATAAAAACCGTTAGGCTGGAAAATAAGTTAATCTGGTGTCAGCCCAAACCAAGTACCGAGAGATAACGCAGGAATTTAAAAGTAATAAAGAGCATTCCACGTTTCATCGCCGCATAAAACCTAACACTGACTTTCTTTAAAGTTAAGTTCAAAGTATTTGATCCAATCCAAAACTAGAACTTCTTTGATGCAAACTATAAAGGTTCAGGTCAAAGAAACCAAAGATCTCGGGAAAAATAAAACAGCTCATATTTTGAGCTCAATATGCAAGTCTTTTTTATTCAAAATGTGTGGAGATTTTTCCAACATGGGAAGACCAAGCTGTTTCATTTTGTCTTGATTTTAAGTAACCAATACACATCTGTTCAGGAAGGAAGGCAAAACACAAGGAAGGGCTTTAGAAAGGAAGGAAGGAAGGAAGGAAGGAAGGAAGGAAGGAAGGAAGGAAGGAAGGAAGGAAGCAGACAATAAAGACACAAGAAATCTAAGAAACAGAAAAGGAAGACTCTAGGAGATAAATATGGGAGGACATGCGATAGGTAGGTAGGGGGGTAGCTTACCTGGGAGGAAATAAAGTAGAAAAACACAAAAGGAAGGAATGGAGGTAAAACACCAGGAGGGAGGAAGAGAACAGAAAGAAGGGATGTAGGACAAACTGAGAGGACAGAAGAATTAGAGATTTAGGAAATTATGTACAACAAGAACGGAAGGAAGAACAACAGAAGGTATTGAATGCAATGGGGAAGAAACAAATAATATACCAAAAAGGAAAACAGGGATGAGGACATAAGGGGGATATGACAGACAAACATAGGAAGGAGTGACAATAGGAGGCTTACAATGAAGAAAAGAAGGGTGAAATGAAGGAAGGAATGTTATAGCATTTTAACTGTTTTCACATTTTAATTATTACATCAAAATGTCAACATGCAAGGTTCAGAATTAAGAGCAAAATGAAGTTTTTACTTTTATTCAAACAACCAAAAATACCCCTAAATAAAAACTTAAACTCTGAAAACCAGAAAAACATCAATTATTTAGGAAATTTTCTGTAAACCGAAACATCAGTAGACTCATGAAGAAAATCTTATATCAAAACATCTCAGCAAATCTGAGGTCTTCCTTTTACTTTAGTAAAAGATGTTTTTAGAAGATCTTAAGACAAACTCTTTCTTTTAAAACATCCCTTTTCTTCCGTCTTGTAAAAACAACTTGGTCTCTGATTTTCAGGCTGACCTTGCACAGAGACAGCCCACTGACAGGCTTTATCATCACTTTTACCATTCTGTTTATCTCCTGTGTTGAAGTTTTGCATGCTCAAGACAGGTTCAGCCTCAGATGAGACGGTTGGGGAAGGAAACGTTCATAATTACGTTTGCACTCACAAACTCTGCCGGTAAACACATAAACAGCGGCCTGTTTGATCAGCAAAACTGTAATTGTTAGACAGAGTGTGTGTTGGCTGAGGGGATTGTGTACACAACAGCACAGCAGTTGTGTGCGTCTCAATAGAGGTGCTGTCAGATGGTCAACACGAAACACCGACTCTGTAACGTCAGCAGACAGCTCTGTCTCTAGCAGATGAAAAGCAATAGTTTGCAACATGCACTGCACACATGAACATATATATAGAGGGTGATATAGTCATTGGAAGCCAGGTCAAAACTACAGCAGTTATATACAGCAGCATTATACTTCGCAAAAACTTTCACTTCCAACTTAATATCACTTCCAAGATGTCAATCCTAACCAGACAATACTGATGAAAGAAACTGCCTGAATGTTTTTGTACATTTTCTCTTCTTTCCTTCTGACATTTCTATCCTCCTGTACAGCAGCATAGCATGACCGGAGCTCATTGGCATCGAAAAGAAAAAAAATACATAAAATATTAAAGGTATGTTTACGATAAAAGGGAAAGGCAATTCTTCTCTTCCTCACAACCGCATTATTAATTCATACTGTTAAAACGACTTTCCACGAATTAATGGAGACAACGCATGGACCCACAATTGCTTTTGGAAATAAACGGCACGTCCGCCTGTCAAGCGATGCATTACAGTTCTCTGAGTGGGTCTTATCTATAGAAAGCATGCTGTTAGCTTTAAAAGTACCCCAGCGGTGGTGCCCAGACACCACGCTGGAACCTCAGTGGCAGTTTGCCGCTAATCATTTTTCACTTGTGGCCTACCACAGGATTACAGCGGTAAGTAAACTGCATTTAAGTTGTGCAATCTGCAACCAAGAAGCTGGCATTGCAACAGAGATAGACACATCTGTTGGCATGCATGGAAAAGCTTTGTGAAAAGCTTTAAAAAAATGTTTTCTAACTCAACCTTTAAGTGACACAAATTTAGTTAAAAAAAAATCATATTGCAAATCATATGCTAAAAAATAGTTTCGTTGGTTCAATTTATGGAATCCTTGAAGATCACTTTGAGCAATAAAGCATCCTTTTTATATTACTGCTTTATCATTTTACTGATCAGAGCTTTGACAAACCTGTATTTGCCATTGATATGTCCACATTTTTAATACAGCAATTTATAAAACGCTTTGCACCAAAATGGAGCAAGGCAATAGTAATAAAGGTGATCTGATTAAAGAAGTAAAATTACAAAAAACAAATATTCCTTCTTACTGATCAAATAAACCTAACAAAAGAGAAAAACTAATTGCAATAAAATGAATGCAGTAGTAAACATTTAGAGGAAAAACATTGTTTGACAATAAATATATACGTCCAATGGACTCTTAACACTTCTCTACAAGCATGGCCCAAAACGTTTCAGGATGAAGGTGCTACTCCATGTCCAGTAAGTTTGATTCAAGTTCACAGATTTGAAAATATCCAAACCAATTTGACACCTTATGACTACACATTGTATTGATTCAAAAGCAGAATTAGGATTGAACATAATAGCACTAAAACAAATTGTTTCGAGACCAAAACAAGAGTGAAGGTGGCGGGGCTCTAGAATGGGGTAGCAGCCACATACCTTTCAGCTACTCTGCTGAACCCACTTTCCTTATACACAGTGAAGAAGATGGTGAAGGAAATTAAACATCTAGAAAACTCACACTATCAAAAAAAATCTACAAATGGTGAAATAAACATGTCTCCATAGCTACTATTACCCATTATCTACATGTCAAACAGGAGTTTGGATGAAGTACTACTATCCAAAACATACACATGTGATTTCAAAAGCTCTACCATAGAGCTGCAGGATATTAGGGAAACCTGCAATGTGAGATAACAGTGCTTGATATAAATAAATAAGTAGAGGTTGATTTTGTTAAAAAATAAAATCTTGATTTTTTTCTTTTTTAACCAAATCCATCTATACATCCATCTTCTCCAGCTTAATTTGTCAGGATTGCAGTGGGGCATTCTATGTGCAAAGGGCGGGGTACACCATGGACAGAAGTAGTCTTACGATTGAAATGTTTTATATGTGACTGATATAGCAAGGCTGCTCCAAGCAGGCAAACATGAGGATGGGCGGCATTACTGGTACGCTGCACCAAGGGTGTAACTTTGTGATATAAGTTGGTGGGGACGCTCTGAGGATAGTGGCTGATGGACCTATAGCTACTCAAGCCGAACGCTTTCAATAGGGTTTATATTTTCCAAAAATAATCCAAACATATATTTATTGAATGCTTTTCTATTGTTGAGAACACAAGAGAACCACAGTACACTGATATTTATAGTTATAGACAGATGTCTGTCTTTAGTGCATTATTAGTGCATACATTAATGTATAAAAAATGACGAATAACAGCCGATATCCGATGCCAACATCAATATATGCTCTCTCTGCTCTGCTTAAAACAGGATTTATGAACCTGTCTACCAATATAATGATGCCAAAGAAACTAATTTTCCAGATATCTAGAAGCTCTGCAGTATAATTCTCTGCTCAATAATAAAACAACAGATATGTGTTTATTTTAATCTGTAACTCTGAGTAATGGTCCTAACTTTTACACTCTGTTGTCAGTTTTTGGCAGAAAAGGGCAACAGAGTGTAACGAACGGATTTTTCATAATTATTTTTACCAACTAGTCTCCTAACTTTTACTGAAACATCAATCAATGTAGCTGCCAGTTAATATTCACTGAGTGCTGCTGTGTCTGTCCTCCTCCTTGTAGCTACTCTGTATGCAGTGAATAGCGACCCCAAATAATATTATGTCCCAAAGCGACAGATCCCATTATAATTCAAGAGGTGGGACTCGAGAGCAGTGGAAGCGACTGAAAACTCTCTGAACACAGACAGCTGCACCCCTCCCCAGTTACTGCTGGCTAAAGTAAATCAGCGGAAAGGGGGAAAACAGTGGAAATTATTGGTGGGGACTGTCCCCTGCATGCCAAGTTGGTGGAGACATGTCCACACACTCAGAAAGTTAAGACTGACTGCTGTGCATTGGGCACCTACTGGAGTAAAAACACTGCTAGACACTTCTATAGATCATTTTAATTCCTACCACCCATTCTGCTTTATCTGACTAAGAAAAAGTGTGGTAAATTCAGGAATATGTCCAAAGAAATGTAGTAAATAAGTATGCTTACTGAGCACGGAGTCCCCATGGCTCACAGTATGCGTACTGTATGTTTGAGTCATTTGGTTTTGCTAGCGATAGTCTTTTGGAACTCTTTGCACAGGTCTTTATGGTTGTATTTAAGGTGGAAGCTGAAATTAGTCCTGTTTCCTCGCTGGGTTACTACTTCCAAAGTAGCTGTGTTTGTAAAACTTCCTTTCTCTTGAAACCAAAATAGCTCCAAATTAAAAGAGGTGCTGTTTTCTGATTATACACTCTTCCTCACAAGCATTTTCCTCATTTTTCCTGGTGATCAACCTTCATCTATGAGCAGGGTGGGCATTTAATGTAAAAAGATTTATTCAACTGGCCAAATACGTGAAGGGCTTCCACTTGATTGACAGAACACAGCTGGAAAGCATAAATGCAATTATGGAGGCAACCATTAATCACAATTTCCTCTTATTTTCCAGTATGTCATTCGAACAAGCTGTTATGATAATATATTATCTCTTTATTGTGCAGCTATACCTTATGCTTTCAGCTTTTCAGCAACATACTCTCCAAGTGAATCTGGTGTAATACCAAAAGAAATGGTAATACCCGCACTGCAATTAGTGCTGCGCTGATGTCATTTTTTGGACCCGATACCTGGCTGTGCAGTATTGGCTGACACCAATACCATGCCGATACCATCCGTTTGAAATTGATGTGTGTGTGTGTATATATGAAGAACTGCATACTACTCTGGATGTAAAATAATCGCCATTATGGCTTGTGAAGCTGCTGCCTACCTACTCAACACCACCCTGTGCAACTGGACTGTGGACTTCCTCACCAATCGTACACAGAGGGTCAGAGTGGGCAACAACATCTCCTCCACTCTTTCCATAAACACCGGCACGCCCCAGGGGTGTGTTTTAAGCCCTCTGCTCTACACCCTGTTCACACATGACTGCTCTGCCTCTTCTCCCTCCAACCTGATCGTCAAATTCGCTGACGATACCCCCGTCCTGGGCCTCATCACCAACAACGATGAAAGGGACTACAGGGCAGAGGTGCAACATCTGGCATCATTGTGTGACAGCAACAACCTTGCTCTTAACA
>NW_015150998.1:423121-434122 GCF_000732505.1 Cyprinodon variegatus | reverse complement strand
CGTTGCCTTTTTTTGACAATGACAATAAATTCTTGAAACTTGAAACTTGAAACTTGTGAAGCAGGAAAAAGACAAATACAAAGTGAATCAAGTAGAACTTTTTATTGCCTACCTGGAATGAGTGTTAACAGTTGAATTTAGTTTGGCTCTCAAAATGGTATTGGTGCCCTATTTGTTGGTACTCTAAGATACCGATACCACCATTTTAGTGCTGGATCAGGGCCCTGTCCAATACTGGTATTTGTATCGGTGAAACACTAACTGCAATTTCACTGTAAAGTACGGTGGAGACTTTAATGCCTCTTCCAAAGAGCCCATAAACCAAGTGAAGAGCCCATGGTGTGTGTCTCTATGACATAAAATGAGAAGAGATAAAATATGGTCTTTACAACTAAGCTAAAAACGAGTCATATTGGGCTCAATGCCACAGAGACAAGATCAACATTCTTTCATGCCTGTCTCAGTCCCAGACCTACAATTCAAAAACGTAACACCCTTGGTCATCCTCTAAATGTTTATTAAAGGTTGGCAAGCCCTTGCCTTTAATTAAGCCTGAAGGATTTACTAAAAACTGGATATTTTAAAATAGTAGGTCACGTTAAAATTACCCATGACAAAAACACCGACCATCAGGAACTTTGCCGAAATTTTAGAGATCGAAAGACAACTTTTAAAAATACATTTAAAATTTCAGACTAAAAACAATATATCTTTCAATTCTTCTAGAACATTGCTGGGGTGGACTGCACATCTTTCCCAAGAAATTAGCATTTCTCTATCTATACTTTATATCCTAGTTTGAGTCACTGCAACACAGAAAAAACCAACAAAAAACAACCAGGATGAATCATTCTCCACATCTGCATAGCAAAGGGATGATTCAGACAGAGCGCTTTAAAAAATCACAGCAGCTTGAACAGTAACAAACTTATTAGATAATGAGAGAGCAGACCCCTGCACAGTAAATTAGGGGAATGTGAAACAGCAGTAAAACACTGTCAGTGTGCTGTAAATACTAATTAATGACAGAAACACTGTCAGCTGCATAATTACTAACAAAAGCAACATGATGCTAACCAACAAAACCACTGAGACAAATAACAAAAATTACTACAACGGTTGAGAAAATAGGACAAGCTACTTGTGTAGCATCTGACAGCTGTAATTAATTTTCTGCAACAAAATCTATTTTAAGAAAACAAGACAGAAGGATTTAAGCTTTAAATAAGATGTTTCTGGCTGAGTTCTTTCTCAAAAAGCATTCTGTATAAACCTATGCTGAGATGGAAGAAGTGTTTTATAGCATCCAGTCAGAGCACAGATCCAGGTGAAGAATGTTGCTGGGAAATGAGCCTCTGTTTTTATTTATTTCTTTCTTTATGGACATGCCGTTTGTTTTTGCTGGTAGCAATTATGAGAGATGAACTTCCAACAGTCTGAGGTCAAACTCAAAAACTGCTCCTCAGTGCTGCTCTTAAAATCTTACTGCAACATAAATTTCCAGGCTGAAATGATTGTTTAAACTTTTCAAGTTCTGAATGAATCATCTTGACAGAAGAAAAAGATTTTTATCTTAAATACAAAATGTTTACACATTTTTTTCTACAATTTTGGTATAATTACTGCTCTAAGTTGGTCGCTCTGTCAGCTAAAGGCATGTATTAGAGTCTCTACGCTCCTGTTAACTATTAATCGATTACTAAATTATTTGATGATTATTTTAATAATCAATTTATCAATATTAATCTGATTAATTTTTTCAGCACTAGACAGTCAAAATATTTGTATTTAAATTACCCATGAAGTCTCAGTCTGTACACCACAACCAAAAGCAAGAGAAAGTTCACTAAAAAACAATTACTGCTTAGGCTCATTATACTCTCTATTAAGGGGTGATAAAAGCACATCTTTAAGACCATGAAAAAACTAAGAACAAGAACAAATGTCCACGTTGTTGAAATATGAATTGTATCTTGGGAGGAAACATACAGTATTTGTCCAACAACTAAAAGAGACATTGTGTATCACTGGCTAAATATTTACTGATATTTTTACCAATAGTGAATTCATCCCTGTTTTTGAAAAACCCTTAACAGGACTGATGAAAACAATATAGTTTATGTATTTTTACATCTACAAAATGTAATGATGGGTTAGAACTGTAGTCTACTTGAATTTAAAAAGAAAGTTGTCAGATTGTAATGTTATATGGATCTAAGTAAATGGAATAAAATAGCTGATCGGATTGAAAAACATGCCAATCAGTATATTCTGATAACAGCTAACCAGAGTGATCAGCAACCAAGGGAAATATACATGACAGGTTACAAATAAGCACTCAGGTCAGTCAGCATAAGCCACCCCACTCAGTCACATTAAATACTCATTCCGTTTCTACCAAATCTGATCAGAATACACAGAACATTTTTAGTCCAATCTGACATGTATTTCAATTACTTATGTTAATTTGGTCAACTGTGAGAGTTACAGTTATTGAGTTTAATTTACATGGTATCACGAGCAGATGACAGAAAGACCTACAGGTAGGGTGGTAGCGTAGGTAAACAATTCCTTATTTACAGAGCACCCTTCCTTGGGAATAACTTGATCTTGATTTAAAAACACTAAACATACGAATAGAATATGATTAAAAGGAGAAAGGAAAAAAAACAATAGATATAATTAAATATATGTATTACTCCAAGGATGAAGGCACAAAAAGAACTAGAAAATATCAGGATGTTCAAAATAAACCTGTTTTATTGTGTTTTTGTGGTAAATAGTTAATCGTGGTTGGACAGCTGGAGTAACTTTATCTATTACTGAGGGAATATATGTATGCTTTTACAAAGGTTTATTGGTAAAACACATAAAGAAGGTCTGAAGAGATGAGAGCAAAGAGTTAAGTGAGAGATGGATAGGAAAGGAGCATGCATAGAGCATAGAGTGAAGGGTCAGAGACCAGGTAACAAAAAATAAGTCACACTATAAAATATGACCTTTCAAAGCTGCAACTGTCTCGTTTTTATATCCACAGCACTTCCAAATCTACCACAAAAAAGTAACAAACAAGTCCAAATTAATAGAAACATTAGACTGAAAAGTTATGGACAGTAGCTTACTGGTTTTGCAACTGAGATTGCACTATAAAAGCATCCATCTGACATAAAGATCCAGAAATGTTGCAAACTAGAAAGGTAATAAGCTTCCCAAAATGTCTGCAAATACTACTCACTAGTATAACTTGGAACTTTGTTTTGACAGAAGATCTTGTTGAACCAAGGAGCTTTTGATCCGGTGGTGTGGAGCACAAATTTACACAAAGGAAAACTAGGAGCAAAGTATCATTTTTGAGACATCCATGTGAAATGTATGACAGACAGACATATAGAGATGTAGTTTAGTGTATAAGACTTTAAAATCTTGTATATAGCCAAATGTAGGAATGCAGTTATTTCAGATTATGATATTGAACACAACACATAACTAATCAAGATACTAAACATAATATAGTGATGGTGGTATCATGTTGTGGAAATGCCTCCTTTCACCAAGAAGTTCTAACTAATAAAGTGTAAAATAATTCTAAGTCTAAACCCATGTTTTTTTCCATTTCTTTAAAAAGCTTTTCAAAAAGTCCAAAACAAACTAAATGCATGTGTTGTTTTGTATCCTGATTTAAAGCTAATCAATCAGTCAAAATTAGATTGACCATAATCTGAGTCTTTACTGGTATCTGACCAAGCATTATATAAAAAACAATAACAATATTAGATATGTATAATGCAATAAACAGAAAACCCACCAGCTGCGAGACAAGTAGGCAGCAGCAGCCTGAAGATGAGCCCGCACACCATCTGAGAGGCCATGGCTCCTGGGGGCCCGTACAGAGTCCAGGTAAAAGAAGCTGGAGATTGTCCCTCTGTGGTCAGGCTCTCTCTTGCATCCCAGTCTGATGCGCTCCGTCACTTCCCGGCTGGCTCCTCCGGGCGGCCGCATCGGTTCCCCGCTGCTGCAGACACCTGGACTCCGGCCATTCCACAGGAAGGACGCAGGAAGCGCATTCACCGAGGGTCGCCACAGCAGGGGATGTCACCCCCGTAATGTTGCCCGCATGACAGTTTTAAAACCAAAGATGCGCTGCGGTCATGCTGGCGGATTTAGACGCGCAGACGAGCTGCGTTTTTACGCAGCGCAAAACAACCGGAGAGAGGAGCCAACAAGTCCGCAAGTCCAATTAACCTCCTTTAAGTCACATAAAAACTTTAACTAGAAATCAGCGCACTATAACTCGGTCTTAATTACACCCCCCAGCTCTGGATGGTGGGAACAGGGAGCAGAAACGGCGGAAAAGTCCACATTTGAGCCAGAAGACCCCCCTTACAGAAATTTGACTTTCTGACTTCTGCTGTTGACTCGGTTGTCCAACAGGAGGATACAGGACGAGCGTGAGAATGGCAGCCCATTCAGCCAATCAGAGGTGAGCGACTGGAGGTCTGCCCAGCCCCCTGAGATAATTGGAACCGAGAGGTGGGACCAGGACACAAGTAAAAAAAAAAAAAAAATACCTTAAACATTAAAAACAAGTAACACCAGTAAAGCTCTAATGATAATTAATTCTAATCATTATTATCTATGTATACTTTAGTATAATAATCCCTGGACTGTGAAGCTGTGAACATCAAATGAGAAACATAGCTTCCACTGCAACTCTATGAATCGTTGGCTCTTGACATGTAACATCTTATTAAAGACAAACAGCGACGTCATCTGGTGCAGCGCCGCCTTGCACAGAGGGATTTGAAGAGTGATTTGGAGGACAAAGCAGGAAAGTTAAGCATTTGGCATTTTCTTTCAAATTGTTTTCTCTTTTATCTCCTTCCGCATGCAATCTAAGCTTTTTTTTATCCAGCAGAAGAACAGTTATAACTGAGCAAATAGAATGAATCTCTACCCTAATCCTACCCAAACACTATCTGAATCCAGAAGACAAAACATGTTGAAACCAAGCCATCAGAGTCACAGTCAGTGAAGTAATATTTTAAGGTGAAATAAAATATGCCATATTTGGACCCTGAAAACCCCATCCACATGGGGAAACAAGGCAGTGGCAACATCATGATGGAATGCCTGTTTTTCTGTCAGAACAAGGAAGCTTTTTAGCGCTGATGGGAAGATTGCACTGAACTAAAACTAAAAAAATAAAGTTAAAAGTCCACCTTAGAGCTGAGAAACCATAGACATAGAGCCAGAGCAACAATGGCGTGGTTAAGATCAAAGTATATTCATGTATAAGAATGGTCAAGTCAAAGACAAACTTGAAAAATGTTGTTCACAGATGCTCTATGCATTCTGAGTCAGATTGAGCAGATTGAGATACACCTAACCATTTCTGCAGCTGCACTTCAGGCTAAACATGCTTCTACAAAGTATTTACTCAAGATAAAAAAAAAAAAAAACATATATCCTTTTCCTGCTACTACACAATTATTCACCAGTTAATATATCACATAAAATTCATATTCCTATAAAATAGTCTGGACAATGTGGCTGTAAAGTGAAACACATCTTTCAACTATTTTCCAAGGCACTGGAGTACAGCAGGTCTGTGTATTTTCAGATTATCACCTATCTAATACACAGTTAATTCATGATCTGGCAGACAGATATGTTTGATAATGGATAACTTTAATATTTCCAATCCACCAATTTTCTCTTCTCTTTTTAAGACATCAGATTCACTCAGTAATTCAGAAACATGTAAGCTGAACACCATGATGGGAGTTATGGTCTGCAGCGGCAGATGTTTCCTTTCACAACGCAGAAAACAATTAGTTTACTTTTTTCTCTCTCGAAGAGATGCCCTCCCTCAGCATTGTTCTACAGGACGTTTTATTTCCAGGTCTTGAGCTTGTGGGTTTCCTTTAGAAATATAATAACATCACAACCTTCTAAAATTACCGTTAACACTTCAGCCCATGATTTTATAAGTAAAACTGTAAAAAAAAAAAAAAAAAAGAAAGAAATATGAATTTATTCTCCAACCAGTCAAAACCAAAATTTAACCTTTTGGAAAATTGATTTACAATCTGCACTATCTATAACTATTTATATTTCTAGTTTTTATAACTAAATAATTAACTTGTCATAACTATTTCTATATAACCCACCCCATTTAAAAGTAATTATACATCTTACAATCAATATTAAATAACCATTTTTTTCCCTTTCAGTGATTTTGCTCCTTGAATTTTCCCATGAATGTCATTTTTTCTCAGTCTAACTCTGAGGTATGTGATGCCTGCAGTGCTTTAGATGTTGCTCTACCTTCTTAACCTCCTAGAGGATCGACGTACAGTATGTTCTCCTGGAGTTTGGGGATAATGACTGGAGCTTCAGTGTCTTAGAAATTGCTTTTTTTATCCTTTACCCTTTACAGGCTTTCTAATGTTTGCTTAGGCCTAATTTATGTTGCAAGGCGTGTTGGGTTAAAGTGTCTTAATTTCACATGAGCTTGGTGTCTATGCATTGTCGTTTATATTATTTCTCTTTTTAAAAGAATAACATTCATTTCAAAAAAGTCTGACTGGAAACACCAGAGAAGTTTTTAACATCAGAATGATGATGGACGCATTAAAAGCAGTGGTACATTTGGTCTTGAAGGATGGCCGATTTAAAACATCCTGAATCAGCTGGAACAGGAAAAGGGAAAAGACGGTCGTTTTTCCTGACTGAACATTTCATACCATTGCTCACATCCTTTAACTGTGTTCAGAAGGCAGGGCATTTTTTTTTTTACCCCTGTGTCCTGTCATCATGAAAGACTCTCATCAGGACAGAAACATTTCAGGTCAGGATACAGTTGCCCTCTGTGAATGTTTTCCTGTCGTCAACAGAGTCTCTCATTACACGGGGCAAGATTAGGGGGTACACACTTAGAAATAGCAATTATCATTGATCCCCTCTGTGTTTTTTTTTTTTGTTTTTTTTACTTTAGAGTTATAAAAATATTGAGACTTTGAAAATAGGATTAAAAACACATTTGAACGAGCTAAGATATTTACAGAGAACTTTTGCTGAGTCATACATTGCTTACTGGAGCACAATTTTAGATGTAGTTTAACCTTTTTTTCCCTTCCTTTTAAACATTTGCTGACAGCAAAGCTACTGAGCCCTTTTTATTCTTTTAGCTGTCTATTTTGTCTTGCAGACATTTTTACTGATGCAGAAAAATATATTTTTATCAGTGATATATATCTTGTTATGGTAAACCTTCAAAAGAAAACTCTCCAGCATTTATTTAAAATGATTTATCTGCACTCTTAGGAAAATGTGCATTAAAAAAAAGCTGGGCAAATGCTATGAAGACCTTTATCAACGTGAGGATTATGCTTACAAATCTTCCTTTGTGCTGTTAATGTTTTTTTAGAGTGTATGATGCAGGGGAAGCAGAAGAGGAAGGGAATGATGGGAGTAGTCAAAGAAACGATCCCAGTGACCTTCACTCTGCATCTGAGGAAGGAAACTCACAGCAGCAAAGGTCGTGCTCGTGATGCAATGAATCACTGAAGGGAATGGTTCAGTTTACAAAAATAAGAAGAGTAAACAGCTAAAAGCAGCAAACCTCTGGCCTGAAGTTGCATTCTTCACCAGCGTTCCAGACCTGCTGCTTATTTTCACTGCCTGAGGGAGCGGTCGGAACACCACACAATCAATAAAGCAGTCCAAAAACATGTCATCCAGGGATTTGTCTGTGCTGTTTGAAGTCCAGGTCTGCTGAGCAAATGTAAAGCAACATCTGTCTTTGATTCATTATTCATCCGCCTCCTTGAGAGGGAATTTATTGATAAAATCTCTGGCTCAAAGTGAGCCTTTGGGTCAAGCTGCTCCTTACGCACCTGTAGTTCACTGTCAGAAATATCATAACAAGATTATCGATGATGTTAAGGGGTAACAGAAGATGTCAGTTTTATTTTTTGTGTCATAAATATAGCTGGGTTATTTTATTAGGGTCCCTATGATTAATTGGCCGTTTGATGTGTACGTTAGGTTTGTCTCATGTTAGTCAAGTTTCTGTTTTGAGAGGCAGTTTGGATCATTGATGCAGCAGAAAAAGCTCTGAGGCCTCTGAGGTCTTTGGTTCACTCTCCTCCTTCAGTCTTTCCTTGATGGATCTGCAGACTTCTGACTCTTCCTCTCCAACCATCTTAAAGCATCCAGCTGTATCTTTGTCACTCTCCTACTCACCATTGGACTTGTTGATGTCCTGATCATCCTTCAAAGACTCACCAAGGAGTCTGCAATCTTAGGTTTGTCCTCCACAAACCCCTTATTGTACTCATGGACCTCTGGTCTGTCTTCCAAAGACTATATTTACTTATTTACTATTATATACTATTAATGTTTACTATTGCATTTATCCTTTCTAGTCTCCCCACTGATCCATGAAGTTCTGTCTCAAACAACTCATCTCACAATTAAGGGTTCTGGATATTCAGTGTTCTCATGTGAATCAGTTATAAATCTGGCAACTTTCAACCCATCCTGACACTAATGGCACTGGTGGCCAGTGGGATTCATGTTAGATCTTGTCTTCATTTTCAGATGTTGCTAGACAGGGAGGGTATTGTCTTGGTGTGAAATAATTATAATGATTTTATGTTTTGGCTCTTTCTTTCCATGTGTATGCATAACTGAATTGTCCTCTATTTGAGCTATAGTTCATGTTTTATTTTTTTTATCTGGTTTCTTTGGTGCACTTTCTTCAATTTACTTCCCGTATTTCCATCTCACCTCTTACTCTGATGATTTTACACTGTTGTTCTTCTGCTTCTTGCTATTAGAGTGTTTAGTCATGTTTTGTTTATTTATTGTTTTCGTTTATTACCGATCATCTGATCCACCTGCTTCAGTCTCTATTTAACCAGCCTTTAAACCACTCATCAGTGAGTGAGAGTTCTCTAGCATACCTGTTTGTTCTCATTGCCTGGTCCTGACCCGTTCTGCCTCTGAACCTCTGAGCCTGCCTGTTCCCGTTCTTATCTGTTTGCCTGACCTGTCTTGGGACTGCTGCTTGATTACTATCTGCTTGTCTGTGTACCGAACCTGGAACTGTTTCCCGACTCCGTTCTGGATTTCCTTTTGGTACCTCTTCTGACCTCCGATCTCCTCGCTCTGACTACTGAGCATGTCTTTGACACCGGCTTTGACTTCGCCCTATGGATTGATCCGCCTCCTTTCATCTGCTTGGTTCTGATCTCCAGCCTGTCCTCCAACCTCCGATACAGCAGCGCCTCACACTCTCTGGGTGGGTCATCTTCTGGGTTCAGACTGAACTATAAGACCAGGTTAATGACTCACACATTCTTTATCATCCTCCATCATAACCCGTTGTCTCCTCCCACAGAGGTCCCGACCTTAGACGCCAATTCTGTTCATTCCAGTTATGTCTTTAATCAACTATTTGTTAAATCTAACTGTCTTTCCACCTTGAATATTGGGTTGTTTTATTCAGAGCTTGACAATTTATTAGTTTTGAGATGTTCAGGTCCATGAAAGTTACTATTTGTTTTGTCCTCTATCCTTCCTGCATGTTTACCCGTAATGGATTCAAAACCAATTATTGTTTTACAACCAATATATATGAAGTAACAGTCCACCATGAAATAGAAGGTGATATTTATGCCAGTGATGAGTGGATGTCTGTATCTCTTTGCCAAACTTTGTGGCAAAATTGGGCAAATAACCTTAAAATTTTAGCAGCAGATCAGCAAAAGCAGATAAGAAATGATATTTTTACATAGAACTACATAACAGACAAGTCTATAGATTATTAGAGAAAAAAAGCAAATCTGTCTCCTTAAATTATATTTCCAAGTAATTGGAATATTCAGTTCATCACAAAGGTAAATATAAAACTATTGAAATACTTGCATAAAAAACACTAACTGATTATCTCTTGATAATATTGATATTACAGGAACTTTCCTGCAATCAAATATAAACAAATAAATCCTTTAAACATCTGAATTTGTCTTGACAAAAGATCCAAGGCTGACCTGGCTGCCGTAAGAAGAAAGCAAAGCTGATAAGATTAGTGTCCAAATTGCTTTAGCATTGATCCGCAAGTGAAATCCAACCTGTGCATGCTCAATATTTACATGGATGCACTTTTCACACACTCTAAGGTTTGACTCCTGAAGTGAGCTTCTTTATGTGGTGGTGGAGGACAGAACAGATCTTCAGGAATGCAAATATATTTGAATCAGGGCTTTAATAGACCTACAAAAACCTGTCGACTGCATTTAGATTTTTTTATTGAAGCTGTAAAAAATTTTTTATCTTATTTTATATATTTTTTTCTTCCTGTTACATCTTGATCTCACATCTGGAACATTAACCAGTGAACTTTTGCATCTCAGCAGATGTCAAACATTTCACACAACTTCCTGTTCATAAATCTGAACTGCTGTGTCAATTTAAAGAATTTTTGGATTAAAAATTAAGTTTACTACAGGCTGGCATGATGAGAACAAATGGATATGATAGCGGGGAATGTACAGGTGGTATGCATAAAAGGAAAAACTAGTGGAGTAATAAAAGAATAAAAACATATAAAGCGAATAACAAGATAGTTTGTCAAGCTTTCTGGCTAGTGGTGCTTTAGGAACTTTGACCTGTGACTTCTGTTGCATGGCAGGGCAAACACGAAGAAACAGACATCCTACAGCATCCTTACCTTTGATTTAGGGAAAGATTTATTGCACAATATAAGAGGAAACTTAATTAAGTCCAACATGTTCATAGATACTCAGGAGTGCATGTCAATTGCTTGCAAAAGTGCACAAACCCATAAATTAAACACTTGTTGGAGCAGATTTTTGGTTTAATCGAATTTATTCAGTCTTCTGGTGTTCACACCTGCTGCCATTGTTGGACAATCTGATTAAGCTGAAATAGAGTTCAGATGTTCTTGTAGGTTTCTTCTGACATTAGGTAATT
>NW_015150998.1:411068-423111 GCF_000732505.1 Cyprinodon variegatus | reverse complement strand
TTGAGATAAGCCATAGTCCACAGAGAGGTTACCAGTCAAACGCATCTTATTTTTGTACAAAAGCTTCAATCAGAAGAAAGGTACAAAGAAAATCCACAGCACTCCATATATACCATGCCACTTTAGACCAGGGTTCCCCATTTACCTCCCTAAAGGTCTGCTGTCCTGCAGCTTCTACATCTGTCTCTTCTTCCACTATTGGATCAAATAGCTGAATTACCTAAGCTAGTTTATCCAGAGTCCTGCTAATGACCTGGTCCTTGGACTAAAGCAGAGACACATTTAAAGGTTGCAAAACACCAGACCTTGAGGACTGGAACTGAGAAACCCCGTTGCAGGCAGTTAACAGTTTTAGGATAAAAGTGATATTTCATTATTCTATGAAAATAATAGAAGAGAATGAAGGAAATTAGTCAGAAGACATAAGGAACAGGAGGAAATTCTGCCCAGTACCTGTTGACAATTTTTTTCCTGTAATCTTGTGTACATTATTACACTGCAAAAACGTTTTAGTAATAAGTAAAAATGGCTTATATTAAGTGCATTTCCCCTTATTTCAAGCAGATAGATAAGATAATTTGCCAATGGAATGAGTGTTTTTACTCTGAAAATAAGATAAATAGATAATAAGCACTTGAAATAACACAATGCAATAGCTTTTCCTGATTTTAAATGTAAATTGTCTTGTTCAAAGTGTAAGTGACTCACTTACCTACTCAATGCATAAGACAATTTACTTATTTTAAGAAAAATTGACTAAAATTTAATTTTATTGCTGTGTAGTTTTGAGCCAAACTTTTACAGAGTTATGTGGACTAAATCTAGTTCAGCAAGGTTTTATGAAACCATTTAATAACCTTGCATAAGATTTTGGGGGGATTTTATCGAAAGCTGGAATTTCAGTGTGATGTTTTTACACTGATGAATTGAAATGTCATGTAATGGTGCTGGTCCTGTTGTTTTTTTTTATTTATTCCAAAGTCAACGCAACCATTTACAAGGAAATATTGAAGGATAAAGTTTATGGAGAGTCTGATTTCATTTTTCAACATAACTTGTTTCCAGTAAGTTACAGAAAAGAAGCACAGATAGTGTACTCAGTACATAATAATGGAAATATTTTTGAGAAATCTGCCATTCTATTAGAAACAACCTTTTTTTGCCTATCTTCTGTTGTCTTCTAAGCGATAAAGATTTTTTCACATGCCTTTGTTTGTGTGCTGAAGTATTGACCAGATATTTGAACTTTTTATTCTTGTGAATTGTTTTCAGCGTAAAACTTCTCCGTTTATAGTAAATGACGTTAGTTTAGGCTTTAACATCCTCACCTCTTCATTCTTCTCAGGAAGAAGCTCACACATAACATAATGCACACATAACGGATGTTGGTCTCATGGAAAAGCTCTTCCATGTTGGTAGATTGTTTTTAACATTGCATTAAGATTTAAATATTTACAGCCCAACTGAATGACCCTCTGGTCTGCATAATTGAGGACCATTTCTGCTTTTGAAGAGGTATCAGAGGGAAGATGGAGTGCAGCTTTTAACACAGCAGTGACGATCCCACAGATTAAAGTTTGATGGGATTCTACTGCACTTCTCAGGACAAAAGAAACCTGCACTCAAAGAAAAGGCAATACTTGATTTAAAGCTAAGCTTCAATTGAAGATATGAGTCCTGTGTATGTCACTGCATTATATAGTGTGAATAACTGCACATTATCCCAGTTCTTTACAACCAAAAACTCCTTATTTTGAAATGATGAAGAAACTCTCTGTTTTATGTTTTATTATTGTTTATTAGCTTGAGTTTTTTTTATGTAATAATGTAAATAAATTATTAATAGAGGATTTGTATTTAAAATTATTCCAATTTGACCATATAGTGTATTTCTTAAAGGAAAAAAGTAAAACCTAAACATTGTAGTAAATTTCAGGAAAAATATGTTGAATCTTTTTTATTATTTATATAAATCATTTCATTTACACTATTTTCAATGTTGAATGTTAAACTGCTTGTTGACTTTCTATCTGATTTACCACTGGAATATTCACAAATGAAAATGACTTTTGCTTATGAGCTTCACGTGGTTGATGTTAGACAGCCTCCTCACCAAAACCCTGTAGTTTGCTCCACAAGTTCTCTTAGATATTGCTTCCAGTCAGACAAACATGTTTGTAAATTAAAACATTTACTATAAATCTATAGTATATGTGTGTGAATTACATGGAGTGTCTTGCAAAGCCAGTACCTTCTGTGGTTGACCATGCTTTCCACTTGTGGATAATGGCTGTCACACTGTTGTAGGTAAGGCTAGTGGCATAGAATGGCTTGGAAAACTCTGTTGCTCCTTCATTAAACTGAGGCATCATATATTGCCTTCTGGTATCTTTTTGCCTTCTTCGTGACGTTTCCCGATTCTACAGGCCTGCAACCAATCAGATCTGGGAGTGGTTAATGCAAATGATTGGTAGATAGATGCTTTTACAAAACAGTCATCCAAATCATGAAGGACTCTACTGTTTGACATCAGGACTGACTGAGTAAAACTTCTGAATAGGTCTCAAAACATTTTTAGAAAAAAAAGTCAGAATTCTGAGATTAAAGTCTGAATAGGTCTCAAAACATTTTTAGAAAAAAAAGTCAAATTTCCTCTGGTTTAAGCGTGTTTTGTGGTGATATGCTATGACCAAGGCATTTTCTAACATATTTTTTTTCCTTAATCAATCAGATAATAATTTAAAAAACTGCAGCTTTTGTATTTACTCTATTACCTATGTTTTTAAAAATGAAATATTTAAGTGTGACACAAAAAAAATTTAAGAAATCAAGGAGTTGACAAAATACCTTTCTATACCATCTTACCTTGGTGGTTAAACACATATAATGAACTGTTTTAATATTGTCTGTTAGTACCTTTCTTTTAAGTTTTCAACAACTTCACTGTTTTTTGTGAGTTTTTTTCTGCTAGTAATGACTGATTTGTAAAACGTAATACTTACTATAAAAAGGAGAATTCTTATATTTGATTAAGTTTTCTGTCAGTGGATTTACTATTTATTTAAAGAAATGTTTAAAATAGATAAGGAGTGCTCTTGGAAACAGGGATAGCACCAAAAAGAGTCAAAACAACTATAGGAATTTTGTTTTAACTTTTAGATCAAAGAACTATTTCCTGTTTTTTTTTTTGTTTTTTTTTTTTGCTCTTTATATATATTTTCTATAATGGAAAATTCTAATTTCATTGTTAATCTGTAACTATACCATGTAGTATGCAAACACTGACAGAAAAAGTCTTAATGTCTTCAATCATTGCTCAGTTTGGCAAGTATTATATAAAAACTGTCATGATTTCAGCACCGATGCCTGGTCTGATTACTCATTTCACACACCTGCGTAGCTCCGCTCAGTTCTTATTACCCATTCATCTGATCGACCTGCATTTGTCACTATATCAACAGCCTTCAGACCAGTCATCAGTGCCAGATTTTTACGAGCCATTGGTGAAACTTATTTCAGTCTTTCTGTGTTCTGATTACCTGATCCTGGCCTGTTCTGCCTCTCAACCTCTGAGCCTGCCTGTTCCCATCTGATCTGTATGGCTGACCTGTCTTCTGACTCCTGCCTGATCTCTGCCTGCTTGTGTACCGACCGGAACTGTTTACTGAACACTGAGTCTGCCTGCCCTTGTCCAGCCTGTCAGCCCCACTGTGTACTGTACCAGGAACTGTGACCTGACTCCATCTTCGATTATCCTTCAACACCTCACCGTATCTCTGATCTCTTGGCTCTGATAACCGCCCATGTCACCAACATTGGCTTTGGCTTTGTCCTCTGGATTAATCTACCTACATTCCTCTGCTTGGTTCTGATCTCCTGCCTGTCCTCCGAACACCAGTACATCTGGGACTCTCTGTGCGGCAACCCCAACGCCGCTTTTGCAGCCAGCCGACTGGAACCATCCTCTATGTCTGGATTATGACTGAACTATAAGACCTGGTTAGTGGCTAGAACATTCATGATTATTCACCTCCAGAAAGATGTGGTCACTAACCTGCTGTCTCCATCCGCAGAGGTTCTTCCCTAAGACGCCGACGCCACTTACTCTGATTCTGTTGTCATTAAACATTTTGAGAACTCGAACTTTTTGTTCGCCTGGAATACTGGTTCCTTCAGTTCTGAGTCTAACAAGAAAAAAAAAAACACCAAATGACGCTACTAAAGCCAACATTTTTAATTACTTCCACATTTTATGATTGCTCAGTTCTTTTGCGTCTTTAACTTACGTTACTAAGAGTGTCAGTGAGCATCTGTAGAGCTGCAGGTTTGAGCCCCCTTTCATAAATAAACTCAATTCCAACACAAGGATCTGTGAAGAGCTAAACACAGAAAAAATAAAGAAATATAAAAATACACAACGGATCAAATTGCCAAAAATAAGAAAGCTAAATATAAAAAGCAAAGTTCAAACAGAAGTGGATTTTATAGACTAAGCATCCCATTAAGGAACTTCAGTTTCAAACTAACATTTTACACTTATCCTTCATCTTTTTTTCTGCCCAATTTACTTTAAGAAGTTTCTTTAATCCCTCTTTATTCAGGCTCTATTTGGTGTCTAATGCAGATTTAATCTTCAGTCATTTAAAGCAGAAGTATTATTGCTTCCTTGTAATGAAAACTGGATGCAGAGATGCTCAGGCTCCTCCAGTAATGTGATAACTTTGTTAAGAGCTGATTAAATTCCACGATAACACACCCAGTCATTTGTGCTGCATTAAGTGTAATGGGATTTTAACAGGGAACTAAGTGTGCTGATTTAAAAAGTTTCCTGCTGAGTATGTAAAGCTGCAACTGTTTAACACATGTTTCCTTTGAGGATTTAAAACATTGAGGCCATTTAAAAAATTAATATGATTAAACACATGTAAAGTTGTGTCGTTTTTTTTTAACATAATCTAATCATATTGGACTATTAAAGCCACTTTCAAGTTGGATAAATATCTAATTTTTTTCTTACTTCTTAAACTACATTTCATACTTTTGACATATCCACTTAGGTGAACTAAATTCCCTTAGATTTTAAAACATTTAAGTGACAAACAATGAGTGTGATATGAGTAACAAGTGAAGAATGGTAGATCTGTAACAATACATGTTCCTGTTTTATCCATCTTTCATTCAAATATTTACTCAAAACTCTTCAGAATCTTTTAAATTGAGTATTTTGATTAAAGCCTTTCCACAAAAAACTAAATTGTGCAAAGACAGAGAGAGAGAGGAGCAGATATAAAGTAGTCACTAAATGTAATGACAGAAAGTGAAACAATTATTGCTTCTAAGTATTGGAGCTTCTTCTTACTCCTGTCCTGAGCCTCTTTGAGAGGTCATTCCTCAGTTTTATCAGCCTCTTAAGCTACTTCAACATTATCTCCATCTTATGTAGGTCTGCAAGTGAGGATCATTTAACTAATCACCGGATTCCTTAAGTATTTTTATGAGGAATCGATCAATGACCTGGAAATGCACTGATGGATGGACGGAGGGACGGACGGATGAATGGCATATATGCCACTTGAGAAAAGTGGCATATATATAACTTGATATAGCACATTTTTTTCTTTTATCTTAAATGCAAATCTACAGTATATATTACTGTACGGCTCTGGCAAATACTGATCTGAGTCGGTGTTTATTTTAGCAAATGGCACTCCAGTTAATGTTTATTCAATTACTAAATTAGTTGATGATCATTTCAAAAAGGGATTAATACAATTATCATTTATGTCCTAATCTTGTATTTACATATCCTTTCTTGTCACGATTTGGTTAAAAGGTTTAGATTGGACCCAAAGGCAGAAGCTGGGAGGCAGAGGTGAATTCTTGGAGGGTTTATTGCAAGATCAGGCAACAAAAACAGGTATCCAAAAATCCAACTTAAAAAAAAGTTAAACAAAAACAGGAATCCAAAAATCCAACATAAAAATCAAACACTAACCAGAACCATGGAGACATCAGGGAAAAACCAACAAGGAGCCAGGGTGAGGAAAGTTTAGACGAGGAACCAGCAAAGAGGGACAGCAGAGGGAGTGTATTTATGGCTGACTGAACAAAGGTAGAGCTAAAGAGCTGATAGGGAACAGGTGTGATTAGAGCTGACGAGGAAGCCAAGGGAAAAGAACACAAGGAGGCAGCAGGGGACAGACAGAAAAACCTAAGCAACTTAAATGAATCCAGACACACAAAAAAAGCTAGAAATCAATGAAAAACCTGGCTAAACTTGAAACAGAAAACTTAAAGAAAAACAACAGAACCAAGATCATTACATTTCTTTTCTTAGACAATACTGTGACTCCTTCTAATTTGGCTTGGATAATGGCTCCCTAGCTCCATCTGTTGGTCTTTCTCTCTGTCTAACAAAATAGAAACCAGTTGTCACTCCTACAACAGAACTTATCATTAAATTTGTTTGGGGGGGGGGGACCAAACAGTTAGAATATATTGTCTGTGCTTTTGTACAGCAGGGATGAAAAGAACTATGAGTGTAGTGCAGGTATAGTTTGTAGTGTTTAATTGGAATACTGTCAGTGATCCATGATGTCCACTTTATAGGCAAAAATGGTTTCATATCGTCAGCATGTGTTTTTTTATTTTAGATTTTTGACCCACTTCTCAGCATATTCAAGTTTTTGTGAACTTGAACATTGGTTGTTGGAAGTACATTCAAAGACACACGACTGTGCAATAAGCTGGCTTTTATATAATCAACAATCACACAGGAAGCTGTTCTCTTTAGGCTGTCTTTTGTAGCATTCAAAGTACTTAAATACCAAATTTCTCATCAACAGAACAATAACCATAAGTGTAGTAAACATCCTCTTCTGGAATTTCTTCTCATGTTTTTATTTCACACTCATTTGAAAAAAAGCAGCTCAGAGCACAAATTGAGGAAGACATGCTCTTGTTTCTGAAGAACATATCTCACCCAGATGACCTATAGATTCTGAACATTGTTGCAAGTAACAGGCCTTTAAAATGTAGTAATTACACCAGTAATGCCATTAAGGTCACTAATGGGTCAATTAGCACATGTGGGTCACTGGCCCTTCCCTTTATATTGCTCAGTGTTTGAATTGTTGTTGCTTCATATCCAAAAGTGATGATGTAAGGTAACTTGTTTTGGTCACAAAATGACAAAAACATAGTGGAAATGAGTTTGAGGAGGTGTTAGAAATATGAAATATGAGGCCATTCTTTTTTTTATGTTTAACATAGATAGATAATTACACTCCTTCCCAAACCAGCTTTATTAAATGTCCAAAATCTGCATGTTATTGTCTTCAGTTCATTGCCCCTCCTTAATGCAGGGTAGTGAGGTTTAGTCCATTCCATTTTTAAATATTTATACTTTTATACCACCAGTCGCTTAACTAGAGGGGATAATCCTAAGTTTACTAAAGTGAGGGGTGTGTTTTTTTTTCTTTGTTTTTTTTTTCTTAACTCACAATAACAAGAGATCAACTTTTTTTTGTAGGGATCAGCAAAGTAGAGAAAAAAAACTTTAAAATGCAATTAAAGGTGTAAACTCCTGGTTCTCCTATTGCTTGACCTATAAAGTATCCTATGGTTAGTAAGGTCATTGTCAAGTGCTTTGATGTTATTGATTTCCGCTTGTTTTGGGTTTTTAGAATAAAATGTTTCAATTCATGTCTATATTTTTTAAAAGAGACATATGAAAGAGTTTTAAATGTTCTCAATAAATAGTTCTGAATGCTTTCCGTGGATCTGTAGTGGCTACTTATAGTCTAGTATCAAACGTAGTTTACTTTTACATCTTTCTATTAATTTATGTATCTTGTCTACTGGCCTTTACTTCGTTATTAAAGCAAAACCTGCTTAATTAAGACATAAAAAAAGTAAATGGAGGCAGATAGATAAAAAGTATTGCTCTTTTTTTTTTTTTTTTTTTTTTTTTACAAATCAATGGTTGAAGTTTCACTCTAAAATCGAAATAAATCTATCAGTTTCAAGGTTATTTTTCTGACGTCTGTTTCACCTGAGCGGCTGTCATGGGGTTAACCAGCCAGCAGAGGGCGCTCCATATCCGCATCCTGACGTCTGAGCCAGGGTTTATGGATAGAGAGGGAGGAGTCAAGATGGCGACTTTAAATCTCTGGCCGCTACTGTTTGGTTTAACATCGTTTTCTCTGGAAACCAGTACTGCAAACTACCTATCAGAGCCCTGCTATAAGCCTATTAAAGATGACAGGCCAGACTCAGTCAAGTAAGTAACACTTAGATTACTGACAGTGACATAAGTAAAAGATTTTAGCTAGTTTTTAACTAATTTAAATGAATATAGAAACGTTATGGGATCGAGTGATCTGTGAATTTCAGACTTTTATCGACACTGAAGACTGCCTGAATGTAGTTTAAAGCGTTTTGCTCAAGTCTCTCAAAAAAAAAAAAAAAGGTTATATAAGTTCAGGCCATTTACATTTACCGTTTAAATACATAGATATGTGCATGCTGGATAGTTATTTGTAGTTGATATATATATATATATATATATATATATATATATATATATATATATATATATATATATATATATATATATATATATAGCTTGAATATCAATTTCGGATTGAATAGGGTAGGCAAATATAAGCTCTGACTTCAGCCTGATCCTTTTTTGATAAATGACTTTTTTTAGAAAATTGTGTTTCATCTTTTTTTTCTTGTGTTGTTATGTCAATTTACCAAAACAAATCCCTAAACTCAAAATCAATCTGTTTGATCTTAAATATGTTTCTGCAACTATCTAATAACTAATAAAAATGATTGATTTCAATTACTTTAAGTACCTTACTAATTTATTTCCATTTATTTCATATTTTAAGTCTGTTTCATAACAATTTTTAGTGATTTGTTTATTAAATATAATTCAGTCTATTTATATAGTACTAATTCACGACACATTTCATCTCAAGGCACTTTACAGTTCACCAGATCATAGAGTCAGATTGATTCAAATTTTTCTATCTAAGGAAAACCAGTTGATTGCATCGACTCATTTACTGGAATGCAATTCATCACACTTAGCATGCTTGTAGCGACAGTGGAGAGGAAAAACTCCTTTTCAACAGGAAGAAACCTCCAGCAGAACCAGGCTCTGTGTGAGCGGCCATCTGCTGAGGCCAACTGGGGTTCAAGGAGACAGAAGCAAAGATTATGTTTTTTTTTTTTTTTTTCTCCATTAATGTCATAGACTTGACAGCTATTCTTCCCAGGGTCTTTTAAAAACAGTTAAAAGTATAACAGCACATAATAATGTTGTAAAAGTTTAAATTCATTAGATCAAATATGTGCTTTGACAAAATCATTTTTCTCTGGGTTTTCCATTCTGAGTCCCTGCACCTCAAAAAAAAAAAAAAAAAATCCAATAATGATTAGTATTTCTCCAGATGTAGCCCTTCTAGCCAAACATCTGTCCATATGTTTGTAATTTCTGTGCAGCAATTTGTTTTAAAATGTACGTATGCTCTATACCTTAGACAGGGGAGCACAGTCATTTAATCATTTTCAAACACTTGAGTGTTGCTGATAGAAAAATCAGCACTGATACTGTTGATAAAATCAACAGTATCAAATTCAATACACCTAATATGAGGCATAATAGGTCATTAGTAATATCTACTACTTTGAGTTAGTTGGAAACCATTTGTGCATAATCAAAGAAGTGATAAATACATCTTTGAGAACTCTAACCTGATGGATTATATTGTTATTGTGAGTGATGTCCAGCAGTTGTATAACATTTATATTCTGTTGTGACATTGTGAGGCCCATTATTTTCCCTTAAACTACAGAGAAAATAAAGAATAGAAGTTTTTCTTAAAGAGTATATTGTATTCTAAAACAGACTATGCTATAATCTCAGAAATCTGTAGAGTAAAATGTACTTTTGATCATTTAATCTTTTTAAATCGTGTCTGGAAACGTTGAATTATTTACCTATGAAAACTTGTTTTGCTTGGATATGAATATGTCGCATTACAGAGGCACACCTAATCAGTAATGCTGTGGGCCGGTGTCTTTTCTTAAGCCATAAGGACCTTATTAGAGATTGTGGTTTTATCCACAAGAACAATTAAAGCAGGCATGTTATCTAACATTTAGCATCCACAAGTAAACTTGATCTACGTAGAATAGACATGCATTTAGATGTGGTAGGCAATGTTTGGTGAGGTTTATTAGGACACCTGCAATTTACAAGTGCATTCTGAGCACTTAACCATTGTTATATAATTGGTCGTGTCATATAAATAACTCATTCCAACTGCTGTTAAAGAAACTAAGCCTGGATTTCTGCCAAATTTTACCACTGTACAGAAGAGGGCAGTATTCTGACCTCTGCTTGTGGTTTTAAGTTTTTTTTAATCTACACATGCAGAATGCCACCATGTATTAGTACGCCTCTTTTATATAAATGACGTTCCAGCATCACAGTAACCGCTTCCTTATCTCTCTGTTGTTGCAGGACTGGCGTACGGCCTCACGAGTATGTCAACGCTTCAGACCTTCCTCCATCGTGGGACTGGAGGAACGTCAACGGGAAGAACTACGTGACCGTGACGAGGAATCAGCACATCCCCCAGTACTGTGGCTCCTGCTGGGCCATGGGAGCCACCAGCGCGCTGGCCGGTAACCTCTGAAGTAGAGAAACGACGACAACGCTCAGGTTTTCTGCTAACAGCTCTGTTCTTGTGTTAAGATCGTATCAACATAAAACGAGGTGGAGTGTGGCCGTCCGCCTATCTGTCTGTCCAGAACGTGATCGACTGCGGGAGGGCAGGCTCTTGTTTTGGAGGAGACCACCTGAGGGTGTACGCCTACGCCCATAAAACGGGGATACCTGATGAAACGTGCAACAACTACCAAGCTGTCAATCAGAGTGAGAAACCTTCCATTCTTCAGACTCTCCTCAGTGTTTCAATAAGAACCAGAAGCAGACAAAGGTTTATTGATGTGCTTCTAATAGTTTGGCTAAGACTATTAATAAATCCAGCATTCCTTGACTCTGATAAAATCTGTTGAAAATTTGGTTATTTTCAGATTTTTTCAGCTGTTTTTCAACTTGCTTTGTTTCCAGATTCGTGTCTTTATGTTAAATCATACCACCCTTTATAACATTATTTGTTCTTATTCATAAAAAACAGTTCAGAGCAAATGGAAATGCTAGCATTAAATTAATACACAATGATACAGATAGTTTTTCATTTCAAATGCCAAGACAATAAAAAAAAAATTATATCTAAATCTCACAGGAGAGAAACAATAAGTTTAATAAAAAGGTCTACAATGCTTTATTGATATAACCAATATAACATTTAGGTTTATTCCTGCTCAAACAGACTCTACATTTGAAAAGTAATCAGAAAAAAGTGAAAAAAGCCATGTGTACATTCCTAGAAGGGAGACTTTTAAAACATTTTAAAATAATCAAGAGAAAACTGAATATAGTTAAAGGAGATTTATTCAGATAATTCAAGAAATGAAGCAAATAGCCTCACCAGAAGGAAATTAGTTCATAGATTTAATTAAATGAAACAGCTGCAAGATTTATATGAGTTTAGAACAATGGAAATATAAATATTATGCCGAATCAAAAAGAAATTAGAATTGAATAAACCCTGTGAGAGTGACTCCTTCAGGCTCTAGATTCTCTGGACATTTGGGGCGTTACCTTTATTTATATTCAATTATAATTATGTTTGGTTAGCATTAGAATATTAATCATCATGCTTTTAACTTTGTCTAATATTTTCAACAAGCTCTTGATGATATAAACAAATCAAATCATTAAAAGGTGTGTCTATTAGGAGGGCTGTCAGTGCCAAACTAATGACTCTCTCCTCTTGTTGATGGGTTCTATTTGTTGTTTTGTGTTCCTTTGAAGTTAAAATGTCACACTTGCACAACTATATTATCTCAATAAAGAAAAGACGTTTCAGTATCCTGTCAGTCAAGGTTGTATAATCCT